>NC_058082.1:510356907-510530879 GCF_014858855.1 Bufo gargarizans | reverse complement strand
TGATAACCCCCTTTTTTTCCTTTACTTCACCCCCCTTTACTTTCCCCTCCTCTCCCCTCTATTCTTTCCCTACCATCTTTATTCCTTTACCTTACATTTCTCATACACGTTTTATGGTACACATTATTTATAGTCTTATTTTCAGGTTTCCGGTCCTCTATAGTCCTGAACACATACAATTGTCCTATGCGTTACACTTGTGGAACGCATACCACGTCAGCCCATGCGCACTGGCCCAACTACCACACGCGTTACACAGCAACTTCAGGTAGAACGTATGAACTTCCGGTGTGACGCACTTCCGGTCCTCCAGTCCTGCGCTTCGGACCTGTCAGCCAAACATTATGCATTCTATTCCTTTAGGGCCCACTTAGTAGCGCTCGGTTGAGTCCATTGTTCCATTTTTTTTGCCCCAGCGTACCCAAGAGAGAAGTATACCCTGCAAACCTCCAGTTCGGTTCTCGTAATTGTCTCTCCAGTTGATGACTTCACCTGTTATATACACATTTCTGTAATGTGACATTTATGTAGAATCTGATACACCTTGATCGTATCTGACTACCTCCTTGATATCAAGTTTTGTTATGCTGTCAATATATACCTCTATACAATATCATTTGTACTGACTCATGGTCATTATGCATTGGATATATCTTAAAAATGTCTCTTTCTATATTTTATCATGTACAGTATCTGAAGAAGGCATGCGTGCCAAAACGTTATACGATATGAATATTGCCGCAGGTCAAATTAAAAACCAGAATCGGCATAATTTGCAAACCAAATAAGCTGTAGTTGTATGCTTTACATGTCTAGAGATGTTGTTCTAGATTTTACGCCACTCCTACTGGAGTAAGAGCCAGTTTTTTTCATGCCGATCTTTGTGTATGTTCTGCATCAGAATCAGCGCCAAAAAACGACTTCCATTTTATCCCGCTTTCGATTAATTTGAATAAGAAGCAGCATTTGGTTTCTTTTTCCAGCGCAGTTCATACTGCGCCAGAAAAAGGAAGCAGCAAACCCTGTCTTGGTGCAGAATCTGCTCTGAATCTGCCATTAAAATAAATAAGAAGCGGCAAAAATGTGCCGTATACTCTGCATTTTTGCACCCAATGCCACAAGTGGAAAATGCAGTATTGGAATAAAGAATACACCTCAAATAAGTTTTAAAAAAAAAAAAAATGTGTCAAAAAACAAGCTAGAAATGCACCAAAAGAGCATAAAAAACTTGCCTAAAAACCATGTTTCACAAATCTAATTTTGAGAGGCGGATTTTCTAAATCCATTGTGTGAACATATCCTAAGAGTTCGCCTCTATAGGACCTTATAAAAAGTTGATAAATGTGACAAATTCCTAATTAACAGCTAACCACTTTTTTTAAAGTGGCAAGAGGAGTATAGCAAAAGTTGCAACTTTTTACTGAAGCATGGCCAAAATGTGCAACTTTTTCCACCAGATTGTATTAGAAAAGATGATTTTTTTGTTCCTAGAATCAATGAAACTCCTCTATATTGACTGAGGTTGGTATTGCACCAGTGGTTTGCTAAGGGGGGGGGGGGGGGGGGTGGTCTGCACCGGGTGCCCGCTGTCAGGGGAGTGCCAGAGCCTAGAACAGGGATGGCCAACCTGTGGCTCTCCAGCTGTTGCAAACCTCCCAGCATGCCCAGACTGCCTTCAGCTTTCAGCCTACAGAAGGGCATGGTGGCAGTTGTAATTTTACATCAGCTGGAGAGCCACAGGTTGGCCATCCCTGACCTAGAAGCAATGAGCGCTTCCATCAATACAGATTAAAGCCCTCCTTACTGGGGAGCTGGGGAGCTGCGGTCCTGTCACTCAGCTCCCCGCGCTCCATCTCTCCTGCACTGAATTGTGAAGCGGGGAGACTTCTTCTCCCTGCTCCACCATTCAGCCTGCAGGCACAGATTGCGCTGCCAGCATGTGTGGGAGGAGCCTGCAGCTGGGAATTTGCATAAGCTCCGCCCACAAAGTGCTGCAGAGCGATCTGTTCCTGCAGGGGAAAGAGGACTGTGAGCTTCAGGAACTAGACAAGGTGAGTAGGTACTATGTTTTGTTTTGGTTTTTTTAACAGATGGGGCAGAGAGGGCATTTCTACCATGGAGGGAACACAGGGCATTACTACTACAAAGTGAGCAATACTACTACAAAGGGGGCACATAGTGCTTTACTACTACAAAGGGGGCACAAAGAGGAATACTACTACAAAGGGGGCACAGAGGGCAATATTATTGCAAGGGGCACAATGGGCATTACTACTAAGAAGGGGGCACAATGGGCATTACTACTAAGAAGGGGGCACAATGGGCATTACTACTAAGAAGGGGGCACAATAGGCATTACTACTAAGAAGGGGGCACAATGGGCATTACTACTATGAAGGGGCAAAGAGGGCATTATTACTGTTATGGGGGTTCAGTGAGGACATAACTACTCTGAAGGTCAATGTGGGCATAATTACTGTGAAGGAGGCACAATGAAGGCATAAGTACTTTAAGGGTGCACAATGTGGGCATAACTACTGTGAAAGTTGTACAGTGAGGGCATAAATACTGTGAGGGGCACAATATGGGCATTACCTTGAGAGGGCACATATTTGGACAAAACTACTGTGAAGGTTGTACAATAAGGGCAATACTACTGTAAGGGGGTACAACTTTTTTAAAGTATTGGGAGGGGGGTGCCAGAGAAAGGACCCACCCCGGGTACCAAACACCCTAGGCACAGTACTGTATTGCACCCACAGTAAATTCCCAATAGAATGAATGGAAATAAACTGCGTAAGTGAGTGTTTCAGCCTGTCAGTCTTGGTGTGACTTTTATATTCATGTGACTTTTATGATCCACTTCTGATTTTGGCTTCCAAAACCTGAACATTTGGCCATACCCTAACCGATTCTTCAGAAAACAACCTAATTTCATATGTTTTTAATAATTTTTCCTTCTATCCAAGCTTCCCAGGAAGAACAGGAAAAGCGACCATGAGGAAGAAAGAACTGTAAGTGAATGAGTTTCCATCCCTGCAGGCACCAGATCTCATAAACTTACACCATCAAATCCATACAGAATGCGGTATGCCAAACCTTGCAGGGGAGTTATGTGTGAGGTCACGTTGTAAGCAATAGGTGGGCCGAGGTAAATATAGTTCTGGTTACTCAGTTACGTCGTCCCTGGGCAGGCTCGCATAAGTGAAGAGAACGGCACAAGGATTGTCTGAAGCACACTGGTGTAAGGGACACTGGCCAGATGTTGGTTTGAGGTGCCCTTGGTGGTCTGTATTAATGTGCCAGTGGCAAGGTCCCTTGTAGTCGTGACGCCAGTACCTTTTTTACGGAGGTACAACCATTTACTATAGTGTTAATAGAGGAACTGAGTCTGAGGCAAGCAGGATGGAACTCAAAAGGAAACTTTACTGAAGATGACTCTTGGTAACAACACATCCAATGCATTAAACAGTACAGAGATTTTTACTGCTGCAAGTCCTCTGCTGACAGGTGTAACTGTCCCTCACTAGATATTAGATAAGGAGATTGTAGCCTTACTGGTAGAGTTTAGGAATGCTCCTGGTTCAGGCTTGTGAAGTCGACAACGGCAAATAAATCCTTCACGGTAGAGTCCAAAGGTCCTAAGGCACTAAGAAGATGTGTCCAATAACCCCTTGGGGTCTCCTTTCTGTAGTATTCTGATTGAATCAAGCACTTCAGCTCTGGGCTGAGATATAGCTGAGAAATGAGGATAACAGGCTGCATACACTGCAAGTCTGTGCTCAACTGCCACTCCAGTCTCAACAGAAAGTTGTCTGGAAACTAGGCTCAACAGGAACTGGTCTGAGCTCATCTGCACTGGTTTGGATTGACCTCAACCAGAAACTGAACTGCCTAACTTAGGTCTGAGCTAAGCTATTTATACACACTGACAAGTGTAGTGCACCCTGACTAGGCCTGTGTAAAGGATATTTGCATATAGACTCACATTGTGACATGGAGAATATGACAGGAGATAAAATACAGGCATATCACATGACATTAATACATAATTAAAATTAGTTTGCGGGCCCCACAGTCACTTTAGTGGGACACTGCAAGAACACCACACAATATCACTACATATATTTTATGATATTTGAAACACAAACCTAATATCAATTTATCCACATGCAAAATACTCTTCAAGGTGAATATGGTAGCTGATTGTAATTTTTTGGTAATGTGGACAGTGTGGGAAGGCGTGTATAACCCACCCAGATACGCTGGGTGGGATAACTCAAATCCGTAAAGCTGCAGTGGTGGCAGCAGAGTATAGTTTGTTGAGACAGTTTTGTATATATTTTCTTCTGGGCTGGATTTTACTTGGATTGGCGGATAGGTTTGGTAGTGGGATCTGCCAGTCCACACCCTTCCAGTACAGGTATTCCCTTTCACCTAATCAAGGAGGCATGAAACCAACCCTCTGTATGTTAGGCCTCATGCACACGACCGTAGTTCTGGTCCGCATCCGAGCCGGAGGTTATGCGGCTCGGGTGCGGACCCATTCACTTCAATGGGGCCGCAAAAGATGCGGACAGCACTCTGTGTGCTGTCCGCATCCGTTGCTCTGTTTTGTGGCCCCGCACAAAAAAATATAACCTGTCCTATTCTTGCCTGTTTTGCGGACAAGAATAGGCATTTCTACAATGGGCCGCCCGTTCCGTTCCGCAAATTGCGGAGGGCACATGGGCGGCTTCTGTTTTTTTTTCGGATCCGCGGTTTGCGGACTGCAAAAAACTGAACTCTCGTGTGCATTAGGCCTATGTCAGGAGCAGGGGCGTAGCTAGAAATGACTGGGCCCCATAGCAAAAAAAATTATGGGCCCCCCCTCCCGGATCTCCCACCCCCACATACCTATTGGACCTCCCACCCCTTCCAGAGCTCCCACCCAAACACCCCTCCAGGACCTCCCACCCCAACATTCCCCCCCTTAAGTGTCGTCCACAGATCCCCCCCCCCCTTAAGTGTCGTCCACAGATCCCCCCCTTAAGTGTCGTCCACAGATCCCCCCCTTAAGTGTCGTCCACAGATCCCCCCCCCCTTAAGTGTCGTCCACAGATCCCCCCCCCTTAAGTGTCGTCCACAGATCCCCCCCCCTTAAGTGTCGTCCACAGATCCCCCCCCCCTTAAGTGTCATCCACAGATCCCCCCTAGTGTCGTCACAGATCCCCCCTTAAGTGTCGTCCACAGATCCCCCCCTTAAGTGTCGTCCACAGATCCCCCCCCCTTAAATGTCGTCCACAGATCCCCCCCCCTTAAGTGTCGTCCACAGATCCCCCCCCTTAAGTGTCGTCCACAGATCCCCCCCCTTAAGTGTCGTCCACAGATCCCCCCCCTTAAGTGTCGTCCACAGATCCCCCCCCCCTTAAGTGTCGTCCACAGATCCCCCCCCTTAAGTGTCGTCCACAGATCCCCCCCTTAAGTGTCCTCCACAGATCCCCCCCTTCAGTGTCCTCCACAGATCCCCCCCCCTTCAGTGTCCTCCACAGATCCCCCCCCTTCAGTGTCCTCCACAGATCCCCCCCCTTCAGTGTCCTCCACAGATCCCCCCCCTTCAGTGTCCTCCACAGATCCCCCCCCTTCAGTGTCCTCCACAGATCCCCCCCTTCAGTGTCCTCCACAGATCCCCCCCCTTCAGTGTCCTCCACAGATCCCCCCCCCCCCCTTTCAGTGTCCTCCACAGATCCCCCCCCCCCCCCCAGTGTCCTCCACAGATCCCCCCTTCACTGGCCTACCTCATCTTCTGCTCGTGCAGCAGTGCGCCTCGGGCCCGCCTACTCCAGTCCTGACCTGACTACTCCTCTGCTTCCTTGGCTTCCCCCCCAGCCAGGCCCGAGCCGCGGACCGCCCAAGCCCCGCCCACTACAGCCGCGGCCTGCCCAAGCCCCGCCCACCTGGCTGCCCGGCTGTGTAAAAAAAAAAAAAAAAAAAATGAATGCAGTCCGGGACGGGCCCCCAGTGGCATAGGGCCCCATAGCCACTGCTATGGTTGCTATGGCTATCCCTACGCCACTGGTCAGGAGGATAGAAAGACTGAGGAAGCCTGAGTTTGGGGGACCTAGCGATGCCTGCGGGGAGAGGGTCGCAAGGCCAGAGTCAGGCGGACTTCTGGGCCACAATCCCCCAAATGTACTGATGTTGTTGTTGTAGTCACAGCCTGGAGGCTACTGGACTGTTTGGGCTGAGAAAGCCGCATCTGATCACGTGTGTGAACTGTGTTCTTTAGAGGTGAGTCAGGGAATGAATTATGTATTAGGCAGTGCCTAGACGGGCAGGAGTTATTTTGGTTGCTGTATTGTGCTAAAGTACTAGAAAATAAAGCATTGTTTGGACTTCAATCTGGTTATCTGCGAGAAATCTGTGATTGAGATCCCATGAGAGAGAGCAAACCTTTACATTTGCTGGAGGATGCGGGCATGTGTACATGCTAAAAGGGCACAACGTTGTTTCTAGGGGCAACAGAAAGTGTAAAGTCAAAGTGTTGCTGGGGCAATGACAAGGCATAAAGAGCAGGAGCTGCGGAATGCTGCTGTGTTTCTGTGCAGTGATTTAAAAGCTATGGTCTCGTATTAATGTGAACTATGTTTGCTGAAAAGTCTGCTGCCATGGGTCTCATGGAGGAATACGCCTGGCGGTTGTGGAGGTTAAAGCAGCAAGAAGAAATAGCAACAGCGATAGGCTACACCAAAAGTGAAATGGTGCGGTTTGATACTGAGCGGGAGGCTTTGAGGGCGCAATTGCAGTTGGCCCTGGAGAGAAAGTCTTCAAAGCTGAGTGGACACTTTGTAAATGTCCAAGATGTTGGTGATGTACCTGGAGTTCCAGAGGAAAAGGTGAAGTGTGCCGTTGCTAAGGGCAACCAACGGGCGCAAAGTGCTTCAAATTGTGCGATTGGAGAATCTAAGGAAAAGTCTTCAGCAGAGTGTGCGACTCGTCGGCTTGAGAAGGAAGACTGGATTCAAGGCCAAGGTGTTTCCCATTGCAACAGCTGCACTAAGGAGCCTGTATGTGATCGTGTGACCAGGAACCAAGGGCTGGAGGTTCCTAACATCCAGGAGAAGGATGATGACTGCTGTGGAGATGTGCATATAGCACTTGGGAGCGCCGAACCCGTGACGTCTGTGGGTAAGAGCGTTCCTGTTTTGGTGTGTGTGATGGAAAATGTGATAGGCTTATTTTACACGAGCGAGTTTTTCACGTGGGTGCAATGCGTGACGTGAATGCATTGCACCCGCACTGAATCCTGACCCATTCATTTCAATGGGGCTGTTCAGATGAGTGTTTTTCACGCATCACTTGTGCGTTGCGTGAAAATCGCAGCATGTTCTATATTCAGTTGTTTTTTTTATGCAACGCAGGCCGCAAAGAAATGAATGGGGCTGCGGGAAAAAACGCATTGCATCCGGATGCACTGTGTTGCATTGTAAACGCAAGTAACTTAGCAACAGTGAATGGATTTAAAAGACAGGAAGTTAATTTCTCAAGTGTCTGTCTGCAAGCACTGCATGGGACAGAGATTTATATCTTCTCTTGCCCTTGCGGAGCAGATTTAATCATGAGAAAGCCAAAAGCCATGGATGTACAAAAAATGATCATCCTGGTCGAGGAGAGGCCATGTATTTGGAACAGCAGGTCCGCAGAATACCTCAGCGGTCCAAGAAGAAGGACGCATGGCAAGAAATTGCCAAGGAAATATTTTCAACCGTTTGGGAGAATAGTGAAGCCCAGAGTCGGCAGAGGTTGGGTAAGTAAAAAGTGGACAATCTATACTTGTTTGTCCTTCCTAGCATAGCACATGGCATATGTTATCCTCCCTAGCATAGCACATGGCATACATTATCCTCTGTAAGATTGTATTGCTTGGTAAATGTTTGTTTGTTGTATTTTTATTAAAGAGTAAAGAGTTGATGAAGTAAAAAGTCGCTGGAGGAGCTGCCGGGAGCAGTTCCGGAAGGAGATCCAACAACAAGGGAGCAGTGGGTCCGGGACATACCGAAAAAGGCCCTATCGTTTTAAGGAACAACTTATGTTCCTGCGACCGTTAATAGAGCTGCGCCCGTAAGAGAATTATAACTAATGACGACTACATGTTTGTTAATACACACTGTATGTTTACTATGTGGGTAATGTAAATATGTAAAATTATTAGACTTCAATAATAAGGGTACAGAGGGGTGTTACCAAGTTGGGGTGGTGTATCTGCACACACTCATTCTATCAAATCAGTGCTGCCATGTTTAAGTGTGCAGGTACCCCCCTCCCCCCCAACTTGTTACTACCCCTCTGTACCCTTTAAAACTCAAGGCTAATAGCAATTCATTCATAACTTCTATTTTTCACATAATAAAGGATTGGCACTACATTGAGGCTTTAAAATAGAAGTGCCAGAAATGTTAGTAAATGGGGAATACATGAACTAATTAAAGAACACACTGTCACCACCAGACATCTGAGAAGCTCTGACAGACGTTCTTCAGAACCTCCTGCTTGAGGTTCTTTTGTTTTGCTTTCGTTTTGTCATCTCGTTTCCCTCTCTCAGCTGTCATGTAGTTGCACTGATTGCATCCCTTTTAAATACCCTCCCATACTGCATCACTTTGCGGTTTATACAACTTCCTGGAGTGTGTGCATGCTGGATACTACTATCAATTCTTCTACAGATAAATTTGTTCATTCGTTTGTGTTTTCCTGTTTGCTGGATCCTAGGTGACCCTCACTCCCTCCGTATTAAGTGTAGGGAGCCGGTGGTCGTGTCCCCTCACTATTATAGGGTGTTCAGGTGTCATACAGTCGAGGAACGAGGGTATGCAATCATCTACCATAGAGATTTTTGCATAGGCTGAGAAGTAAGGGAGAGAGCTAGGGCTGTTACAGGGCTTACCCTTTGGTTCCTTCGTTTTGGATCCAGTCAGTCGCATCTTCATTTTGTGTCTTCTAGTTTTCTGTACACCTTCCGTGACACGCATGTTCGGAGTGGTGATCGGTCATAATACTAGTTTTAATATGTTAAACATGTATTTTGCTGATAGTAATACTATAATATTTATTTCGGTACACAGAGGACAACCTTGGGGAGGAAGCTGAAGAGTGCTGCACACTAGTCAAGCACATGCGATGAGGAGCTTCCTCCCTCTGAAGCTCCTCAACACAGTGGTGAAGGGCCCACCACATCCACCGCTTCTCAGCCCCCAGCCTCTGCTGTGCCCCCCCCCCCCACAAAGATTGTCATTACCAGGCCGCCGCCACAGAACAATGCCTCCTGCCAAGGCAGTTGTCAATCCCCAGGTACTAAAAATGTTATCGAGAGGTTGGCAGGAGGATCAATTTGATCTCTATGCAAGGAGTCTAGCTCCTTACTTGAGGAGTCTGCCTCTAGAACGTGTACTGAGAACCCAAGCGGCTCTCAGTATCGTTCTGGAGGCAGCTTCTCCACCTAATGACCCCTCAGAAAACGTTATTGGCCTTGAAAATTGGTGCACCCATGGCCATATGTCTGGCCCCAGCCACATTCCACAGGGTCCACAGGTTCCGCAAGAATTTGCACAAAGTAGGGAACTTCATAGCCCCTACCTCGCTCGAATGGCCAACCATACGGCCATCCTGGCCCCTCCTCCTCACAACCTGGCCCCTCTCAGCAATCACTACAGCCTTCCGAAACAGCCTACCATGGCCAACAGATTCAAGCTCCACCATTTTAACCACAGCGTTTCTTTAATTTGTAAATTTACCCTTTTTTTATATATTTTTATGTTCTTTGTTATAAATACAATCCCCAAAAAATCACTCGGTGCCAAAATAGTTTTATTTTTAACAATTGTATTGTTTGCTGTCTTTATTATACACATTAAATAATAAAATTTCTGTATCACACACACATATAACACATAATATAAAATCAACACACATAACAATATAAAAGTTATTTATAAATCATTTATACACATAAATATACATTTTTAATAAAAAACAAATAAATTTACATTTTGGATTTGATTATATACAGGTCCTTCTAAAAAAATTAGCATATTGTGATAAAGTTCATTATTTTCTGTAATGTACTGATAAACATTAGACTTTCATATATTTTAGATTCATTACACACCAACTGAAGTAGTTCAAGCCTTTTATTGTTTTAATATTTATGATTTTGGCATACAGCTCATGAAAACCCAAATTTCCTATCTAAAAAAATTAGCATATTTCATCCGACCAATAAAAGAAAAGTGTTTTTAATACAAAAAAAGTCAACCTTCAAATAATTATGTTCAGTTATGCACTCAATACTTGGTCGGGAATCCTTTTGCAGAAATGACTGCTTCAATGCGGTGTGGCATGGAGGCAATCAGCCTGTGGCACTGCTGAGGTGTTATGGAGGCCCAGGATGCTTCGATAGCGGCCTTAAGCTCATCCAGAGTGTTGGGTCTTGCGTCTCTCAACTTTCTCTTCCCAATCTCCCACAGATTCTCTATGGGGTTCAGGTCAGGAGAGTTGGCAGGCCAATTGAGCACAGTAATACCATGGTCAGTAAACCATTTACCAGTGGTTTTGGCACTGTGAGCAGGTGCCAGGTCGTGCTGAAAAAATGAAATCTTCATCTCCATAAAGCTTTTCAGCAGATGGAAGCATGAAGTGCTCCAAAATCTCCTGATAGCTAGCTGCATTGACCCTGCCATTGATAAAACACAGTGGACCAACACCAGCAGTTGACATGGCACCCCAGACCATCACTGACTGTGGGTACTTGACACTGGACTTCAGGCATTTTGGCATTTCCCTCTCTCCAGTTTTCCTCCAGACTCTGGCACCTTGATTTCCGAATGACATGCAAAATTTGCTTTCATCCGAAAAAAGTACTTTGGACCACTGAGCAACAGTCCAGTGCTGCTTCTCTGTAGCCCAGGTCAGGCGCTTCTGCCGCTGTTTCTGGGGAATGCGGCACCTGTAGCCCATTTCCTGCACACGCCTGTACACGGTGGCTCTGGATGTTTCTACTCCAGACTCAGTCCACTGCTTCCGCAGGTCCCCCAAGGTCTGGAATCGGTCCTTCTCCACAATCTTCCTCAGGGTCCGGTCACCTCTTCTCGTTGTGCAGCGTTTTCTGCCACACTTTTTCCTTCCCACAGACTTCCCACTGAGGTGCCTTGATACAGCACTCTGGGAACAGCCTATTCGTTCAGAAATTTCTTTCTGTGTCTTACCCTCTTGCTTGAGGGTGTCAATGATGGCCTTCTGGACAGCAGTCAGGTCGGCAGTCTTACCCATGATTGCGGTTTTGAGTAATGAACCAGGCTGGGAGTTTTTAAAAGCCTCAGGAATCTTTTGCAGGTGTTTAGAGTTAATTAGTTGATTCAGATGATTAGGTTAATAGCTCGTTTAGAGAACCTTTTCATGATATGCTAATTTTTGAATGATGAGCTCTTGAATATTCAGGACTCATCATTATGAGCTGGAGCTTTTCAATACAAGATGTTGGCAGATTGACTGGGTCAATTAAAGAAAGTGACCCAGCGAATCAGTCACTTATTTATGTTACCCTTAGTTAGGACACCATAAAACTGGTGCCAGGTATCCTTTAACTACGATTTTAAGTCCATATACACACGATAGTATAGACAGAAGAGTTTAGTCACATTACACAGGTCATGATAGTTTTCGTTATTTATAGTAAGGCCAAATATAACTTTATTAATTATGATGGTGATGCTGCAATACATCTAATAGTGCTTACATTTGAGCTTTATAGAAATTAATTATTTTTGCATATTTCACATACCTTGTTTAAAAAAGGTTTTTCCTTAAAAATAATGTATGCTGGGGGTTTGAATATCTATTGGCAGTAAAAGATGAATCAAGAGAATGGTTCTTCTTTTTTTTTTTTTTCACGCGCATTAAAAACGCATGCAATTCGCATGTCACCGGCGCGGAAAAAACGCAATCGCATACAAAACTGACAGCACTCACAAGCAAAATCGCATGATTTTCCCTCAACGCACCCGCATCCGGACATAATCCACGAAGCTTGTGTGCAAGAGGCCATAGTGAGCAAAGCTGTGGAGGTTGGGCATGTTGCTGACCAGTGCCCTGGTGCCTCAGAAGCCATGAACTGTGATGTGAACCGGCGGCAGTCGCTATGTGCTGAGCCGGTAGGTGTTAAGAGAATGGGACTAGAGACTGCTACAAAAATGTATTATATTGTGGTGAATGGCAGTCCAGTCCAAGCGTTGTTAGACGCAGGAAGCCAGATGAGAATGGTACATGCCAGCCTGGTAGATGGCGACTATGTGCTGGACAAACAAGTGAGTGTGTTGGGCATACATGGGGATAGCAAAGACTATCCTATGGCTCTCGCTGAGTGTGAGACTCCAGTGGGAACTGGGACTTATGAACTTGATGTTACAAAAGGGTTTATATCTGAGGGAATGTTCGGCCGTGATTTCCCGTTGTTCTGGGAAATTGGAAACCCTTCTGCAGAAAGTGAAAACTTCTGCAGAACCTGAACTTGTCCCTTTAAATGAAGGTGTAAGGGAGCTGCATATTGAACACAATGATTTAAGTGAAATCACCATTGAAAACAGTGGTGCAGATGAGGAGCAGAGTGAACATGACAAGCTAATTGAAATGCATAATGAAAATGTGATGATAATAATGAAACCCCTTTTCCTTTGCAGGCTGTGATAAATGTGGCAGTGCTAGGAGCACCACATGAACCAGATGCAGATAAGCAGTTTCCACAGTGTTCTGTGGTTGCAAAGGAAATGTCCAATGTGGGGATTAGCTCAAGTGTGCCCCTAGAGGTCAAGGCTAATAGTGACAAAAGTGTGACGCTCTCCACATCTTCCAGGGGAAATGCTGAGCCAGAAGATTGTAGGATAATGCGGATGCCCTGTCACGAACATCCGGTTGGTACAAGTGTTCACCCCCCACAAGTTTGAACAGAGGGGGCGGGTATGTGGTCAGTGCGGGAAGGCATGTGTATCCCACCCAGATACCTCAGCTGGGTGAGAACTAAAATCCGGAAAGCTGCAATGGTCTCAGCAAAGTATACTTTGCTGAGACAGTTTTATACACATTTTCTTCTGGGATGGATTTTACTTGGATTGGCGGATAGGTTTGGTGGTGGAATCTTCCAGTCCACACCCTTCCGGCACAGGTATTCCGTTTCACCTGAGGTGATCGCAGGTGAGGCCTGCTCTAATCAAGGAGGCATAAAACCAACCCTCTGTGTGTTAGTCGGGGAGAAAGAAAGGTTGAGGAAGCCTGAGTTTGGGGGGGACCTAGCGACGCCTGTGGAGAGCGAGTCGCACGGCCAGAGTCAGGCGGACTTTTGAGCCACAATCCCCCAAAGGTACTGATGTTGTTGCAGTCACAGCCTGGAGGCTACTGGACTGTTTGAGCTGAGAAAGCCGCATCTGAACTGTGTTCTTTAGAGGTGAGTCAGGGAATGAATTGTGTTTTAGGTAGTGCCTAGACGGGCAGGAGTTATTTTGGTTGCTGTATTGTGCTAAAGTGCTAGAAAATAAAGCATTGTTTGGACTTCAATCCGGTTATCTTCGCGAAATCTGTGATTGAGACCACCTAAGAGTGAGCGATCCCTTACAGCATATTTAGATAAAACAGCTGATTATGTACTAATAAGGGCGCATGTACACAAATTGTGCCTGTATTGTGGCCTGCAAACAGCGGGTCTGCAATATACAGACACAGGGTGTGTATCATGGATGCGGACCCATTCAATTGAATGGGTTCGCAATATTCTGTTTTATTTTTTTGCGGTGCGGACTGAATCTTGCGGATCGCAGACCTATTAAAATTAATGGGTCCGCAAACGGCAGGCACACGGCATGAGCCCTAAGACTGAGTTCACACTACAGTTATTTGGTTAGTCAACGGTCATGCACATGACCGTATGTATTTTGTGGTCCTCAAAAAACTGATCCGCAAAAAATACGGATGATGTTTCTGTGCATTCAGTATTTTGCAGAACAGAACAGCTGGCCCCTAGTAGAACAGTCCTAACCTTCTCTGTGATGCAGACAATAATAGGACATGTTCTATTTTTTTGTGGAATGGATATACAGACATACGGAAACGGAATGCAAACGGAGTAACTTCAGTTTTTTTGCAGACCTATTGAAATTAATGGTTTCGTATATGGGAAAGAAAATACGTTAGTGTGCATGAGCCCTTACTTCGATCAGTTATTGTGAGCCAAAACCAGGTGTGGGTCAAAAACCCAGAATAGGTGCAAATCAAATAATTACACCTAATCACTTAGCAGGCTTCACTTTTTTGGGTTTTGGCTCACAATAACTCATGGAAATAACTGGTCAAATAACTGGTGTGAACTGAGCCTAACTGGTCAGCAGAAACTGTCAGTGTGCATCACTAATCAAAAGGCAAGATACAAAGAAACCAGTGTGAACGAGCGTAAAACACATTTGAGTGAAAACGTTCACTATACCTCTCTATAAAACAGGGTGTTGCACAGATATCGAGGGGCCCCTCTCCACAGGAGATTTTGGTGGAATTTATGAGTTTTTTCATGAAGTAGAGGAATAAAAAAAGGTTTCCAGCCTCACATACTTTACCCAGCTTCTGTATTAGGGCTCATGCACACAAGTGCAATGGCTCAGTGCCCAATGCACAGGCACTGGCCATGTTCACTCTGCTTCTGGATGTGGACCTATTGACTTGAATGGGTCCGCGATCCACAACATATGGCCAAAGATAGTACATATATTGTTGGCAGGCAGTTTACAGTCCGCAATTCAGGCAATGAGCCATTATGCTTTTGTGCATGAGCCCTGAGAAACAGTTGAACATGTGTTTCTAAAAGAGGCTTCCATTCTGAACACCATATTTCTAATATAAAGTTAAAATACATGAATAAATCTCGATCAGCCAGCTCTATGTCTCATGTTTTCTTTCACATACAACATTTTACTTCAGCTGCCACTACAGGGATCTTAGCACATAGGAATTTGTAGTTACCATTGAACTCCAGTGCTATAAAATATATATATATATATATATAGAAAAAGCAATGTGGGCAGCACCACTATCCGTATTCTGTAATGGGAGTGCCAGCGGCTGAGTCGGCGATCCACCTCCAAATTATAAAATAAAGAAATTCCGCAGCACATCCACGTAGTAGAAAAATAAAAAGACTTTATTCACCCAGCGTGCGACGTTTCAATCCTCTCAATGGGATTTTCCTCAAGCAGTGACATGGTAGGTTGTGCACTGTGCATATTTAAGCACAGACCCATAATTAAACAATTAATGTGCCAATTACAATCATTACAGTTAGTGTACAAAAACTATACAATAAACAATATAAAAAATATAATAACACAGTTGTATCATATCTAAAAACTATACGTGCAATAATGTGACATGAAAAATGTCCCCAATTCATTCAGTATATAATATACAGAGACATTCATTAATAACAATAACAATCAATTCAGGTGTGTATCATCCAAATAATTGAATTGTGCAGGTGTACCTTCGAAAATGGATGAACACAATTGTAGAGGTGTGCAGCGGGGGTCAATGCTCGTGGATGTCGGCGTCTCAGGCATACCATTGCGCATGTCTCAAGGACCTTCCTGGGGCTCTCCATCACGTGATCACATATCTTAGTCATTCCTTAAAGTGCGCATGTCTAAGGACCTTTCAGCATGTGATCAACCTGCGGTCACGTGCCCGGACATGTCACATGATCGGAATGAGTCAGATCGGAATCACAGTGTATGTTAATAGTACAAATTCATGTGTAGCAGATGACATTAGCAATAAATGTGTAGCAGTAATCGCATATGGCCATCCATATACAGATTATACCCCTATATATACATCCAAGTTTGTATCTGTAAAGCATACAGCTTTTACACATACACTATATACCTCCGTTGCATCGGCCCGTGTCAGAAATAAAGATCTCGCACACAGTCATGGGAATCACAGAGCCTATGAGCAGCGCGATTAGGGGGGGATCGACCCCATTCCACAATGTATCGATCCACATGAGGGGCCACATATGAGAGACAAACGTCATAAAGGGAGATGTAGGTGGGAATATCATAATAATATATTAATATTATAGGAAGGGGCGGGAGTACCGCCACTTCTCTCATTCAGTATTGAGTACAGTATAGTGGTTGTTTAAAGAACCCCTAGTCTTATCGAGGACTTCAGTATTAGTGGCCAATGTTGTCATCATCAGGTCACTAACTGAGTAATTCCCCCTGTCAGTTGGTTACCATTCCTGGAGACCTAAACAAGCAGACCCGGGAACATCCTCTAGATTACGGGGACTCACTTGTCCATGTCCAAAAGAAATCCCACCCATCTCACCAGAGACAGTTGTTCAAAAAGAGGCCAATCATGTTGTGAATCTAGACACGCGAATGTGTCGATCCGTCACCCCCGTTCGCACATAGCCCCACTCTTGTTATCACATGCATGCATGCGGATCCAGAAAGCGCACGGGCAATGCAACGGGGGACATAAGTAAATCAATCATGTTATGTATTCAATTTAAGATTACATCACATACAGGGTACATTCATGTATTATGCGATATCAACATAATGTCTTGTGAGCCTTCATACTCAAGATTTAATCGTAAGAACAGAAATATAAAAAAATATCTATATAAAAATGTTATAATGGTAAGTCTCATGATGGTAAGTCTCAAGATTACCCAGCAACCTTACTAGAACAACATCTTACTACCATTCAGGACAAATCACGTGCATCATTACTGACTAGGAGGGAAGATGATATTAACAAACAAAACAAGAGTATTCCTCTGGTGACGGTATACACGGAAGACAGTTCACAGATTCGACAAATCATTTTGAAACACTGGTCGGTCTTAAAATGTGGACATGAGGGTATTGAAGAATTTCATCTTCCTCCCCTCATGTCATACAAAAGAACCAAGAACCTCAAGGATAGACTTATCCATACTGATATAGGTCCACAAAAAGAACAGGGTCAAACCTTTTTGCATAAGCCTAAGTTGGGAAGTTTCCCATGTCTACACTGTATCAACTGTAGATATATGCAAAAGGGGAGTTTCTTCATACATCCGCAAACACATAAAAAATACTATATAAAGCACTTCTTAACATGCGAATCTTCGTTTGTCATATACATCTTGTGGTGCCCATGTCAATTATTATACATTGGAGAGACCTCATGGGATTTTAAAAGTAGGATTAACCAACATCGTTACACCATCCGCAAAAAACGGATGGATCTTCCAGTCCCCAAACACTTTACTGATGTGGGTCACAAGGAGAGGGACCTCAAGTGCATGTTGGTGGATCACATCCCCACTCCACGGAGAGGTGGAGATAGACATGCTCTACTCAAGAGATGTGAGATGAGATGGATTGCCAAACTCAATACAGTAAAACCTCAGGGATTAAATGTGGACTATAGACCCTGGTTATTGTCTTAGATGTTTGTGCCTCGGATTCTGCTCTCCTGCTTCCATCAGGAATAGTATGTGGTTGTGCCCCCTGTTCATTGAACAGGGTGATTTTATATTTTATATATTGTTTTTTTCATCCCTAGGATTAAGGGTGAACATCTTGCGTGGTTGCAGTAGGGGGAAGGATGGAAGGTCTCTGCATTGGACCATCATGAGACTTACCATTATAACATTTTTATATAGATATTTTTTTATATTTCTGTTCTTACGATTAAATCTTGAGTATGAAGGCTCACAAGACATTATGTTGATATCGCATAATACATGAATGTACCCTGTATGTGATGTAATCTTAAATTGAATACATAACATGATTGATTTACTTATGTCCCCCGTTGCATTGCCCGTGCGCTTTCTGGATCCGCATGCATGCATGTGATAACAAGAGTGGGGCTATGTGCGAACGGGGGTGACGGATCGACACATTCGCGTGTCTAGATTCACAACATGATTGGCCTCTTTTTGAACAACTGTCTCTGGTGAGATGGGTGGGATTTCTTTTGGACATGGACAAGTGAGTCCCCGTAATCTAGAGGATGTTCCCGGGTCTGCTTGTTTAGGTCTCCAGGAATGGTAACCAACTGACAGGGGGAATTACTCAGTTAGTGACCTGATGATGACAACATTGGCCACTAATACTGAAGTCCTCGATAAGACTAGGGGTTCTTTAAACAACCACTATACTGTACTCAATACTGAATGAGAGAAGTGGCGGTACTCCCGCCCCTTCCTATAATATTAATATATTATTATGATATTCCCACCTACATCTCCCTTTATGACGTTTGTCTCTCATATGTGGCCCCTCATGTGGATCGATACATTGTGGAATGGGGTCGATCCCCCCCTAATCGCGCTGCTCATAGGCTCTGTGATTCCCATGACTGTGTGCGAGATCTTTATTTCTGACACGGGCCGATGCAACGGAGGTATATAGTGTATGTGTAAAAGCTGTATGCTTTACAGATACAAACTTGGATGTATATATAGGGGTATAATCTGTATATGGATGGCCATATGCGATTACTGCTACACATTTATTGCTAATGTCATCTGCTACACATGAATTTGTACTATTAACATACACTGTGATTCCGATCTGACTCATTCCGATCATGTGACATGTCCGGGCACGTGACCGCAGGTTGATCACATGCTGAAAGGTCCTTAGACATGCGCACTTTAAGGAATGACTAAGATATGTGATCACGTGATGGAGAGCCCCAGGAAGGTCCTTGAGACATGCGCAATGGTATGCCTGAGACGCCGACATCCACGAGCATTGACCCCCGCTGCACACCTCTACAATTGTGTTCATCCATTTTCGAAGGTACACCTGCACAATTCAATTATTTGGATGATACACACCTGAATTGATTGTTATTGTTATTAATGAATGTCTCTGTATATTATATACTGAATGAATTGGGGACATTTTTCATGTCACATTATTGCACGTATAGTTTTTAGATATGATACAACTGTGTTATTATATTTTTTATATTGTTTATTGTATAGTTTTTGTACACTAACTGTAATGATTGTAATTGGCACATTAATTGTTTAATTATGGGTCTGTGCTTAAATATGCACAGTGCACAACCTACCATGTCACTGCTTGAGGAAAATCCCATTGAGAGGATTGAAACGTCGCACGCTGGGTGAATAAAGTCTTTTTATTTTTCTACTACGTGGATGTGCTGCGGAATTTCTTTATTTTATATATATATATATATATATATATATATATATATATATATATACACTGAGCTCCATCTAGTGGCAGATATAGAAAAATGCCATGGTTTCACATGGCACAATGTAAGTTCATAGACATCTCTTGGTGCCATATTATAGATTATAGCAAATCAGAAATGATACATAATGCCCCGATCACACGAGGAACCATGCAGGGGAAACCCACCCCCCACAGACCATGAACCCACTCAGTGGCCAGCTGCAACACCACCCTCAAAGAACTCATCATTCAAGTGGGAAGTCTGAGGGAGGACGTATCCCTGATAAGAAATGACATGCATAAAATTACAGAGAGAACGTCAGAAGTAGAGAGGAGGGTGTCAGAGTAGGAAAATGAGGTCAGGCCTATCAAGATTGCTTCTAAGTCGACGGCAAGAGATATTGCTGCCCTATTCGCCAAGACCGACGATTTAGAAAATAGGTCACGCCACAATAATATTAGAATTGTGGGTGTCCCGGAAAAGACGGCAGGTTCTCAACTTGCAGGATAGCAGGCGTAACTGGATGGACAGATGTATTTTTTTTTAGCCTTATAAACTATGTTACTATGTGTGAATTCCACTGAATATTTAGAAAAGTGAATCTATCAGAAGTTTCAGGATAAAGGTCTGTCCTCACTTTATGCCGTGGAAAGGCCTCACAGGGTACCCACTAGACTACTACCACCTGGTAGTCTTCCGCTGCCAATACTTATTAAAATATTGCATTATAAGGACAGAGACGCCATCTTGCGGCATTCTCGCGACCAAACAGCTCAGGCCATAAATGGAGCTAAAATATCCATCTTCCCGGATTATTCTACAGAGGTCCAGAAGAGGAGGTCATGTTTCTTTGATGTTAAGAGGAGACTCAAATCTGCAAATCCAATATTCTATGATGTATCCGGCTAAATTAGGAGTGGTGGCCCTGGAATCTACACGGTTCTTTGAGGATCCAGAAGAGGCAGCACAATGGCTGGACTGCCACGAGAATCAACCGAGAGAGCGAAACAAGGTCACCTGAGTGGATGGCCTCCAGGAAGATGTGACTTTGTTGTTTCATCCAGCTTTCTTAGGGGTTTTCTAGTTTTTTGACTGACGTTTACCTACCAGTTCCTCTGATGCAGGAGCATGAGTTTTATGTGGGGCTTTATTAAAAGTTTATGTTACTAATGTTGGGAGATGTAGGGCTGAACATGCTGTGCATAATGTTGGGCAAGGTTGTTTAGGATTGCCCTATACGGAAGAGTAGTTGGGGCCGCACCTTTTGGTACAGATCCTATATTTACGGTAGTGGAACATGGGGGGGTGGGGAGGGAGGGGACTCACTCTGGCATGGTTGTCGGATTAGTTGGGTATTTTGAGTTACATGAATATGACACGTATGATTAAGATACTCTGGAATGTGAGGGGATTGGCTAACACTAATAAGTGTCATAGCATTTTCCATTACCTGTCACAATTTCAGCCTGCTATATGTTGTTTACAAGAGACGCACTTAACCAAAGGCACAGTACCTTGGATGCGGAAGTCGTGGGTAGGATATTCGGCGCATTCCAGAGGAGTAAGAATTTTAGTACACCAAAATGTCAGATTTGAATATATTAACTCCTTCAAGACCAAGCTAGTTTTTACTTAACCACCTCCCGTCCGCACGTTGACTATAAACATCCGGGGGGTGGTTCTCTATTTCTGAATGGACGTTCCAGAACGTCCGTTCAGAAACTGCAGCTGCACGCTAATCGTGCAGCTGCTAATCGGGTTACCCGCTGTCAGTGACAGCAGGGCAACCCAGAGAGAAGGCAGGGACAGTGCCCAGGTGTCCCTTCCTTCTGGATCGCTGCATACACAGCGCTCACCGGCCCGGCGGTCATTTGATCGCCGAGACCGGAGAGTGCAGGAGCTGTGTGAGGTCTACAGACCTCGATCAGCCCTGCACTGAGGCTGTACAGCCTCTCTGGGGGGTGTATTTCTCCTGTAACTGGGGCTTCTATGTCAGCCCCAGTTACAGGAGAAATCAAAAGTAAAAAAAAATGAAAAAGTGAAGTAAATGTCCCCTAGAGGTCTTGTATTACCTTATGGGGGACGAAAAGTGTAAAAAAAAAAAAATATATATATATATATATATATATATATATATACATATATATATATATATATATATATATATAAATAGTGTTCAAAAAAAAATAAAAAAGGTTTCACATGCAAAAAAAAAAATTCCCCAAGTAAGAAAAAAAAAAATGTTAAAAATAGAAAAAATAAAATAAAATAGACATATTTGGTATTGCCGCCGCGTCTTGTGACGGTGGGCTCTATAAATATATCACATAATCGGCCCAGTCCGATAAACACCATAAAAAATAATAATTTATAATAATTTAAAAAATAATTTAAAAAATGCTATTATTGTGTTTAAAGTGAAAAAAAAAAAAAAGTATACATATTAGGTATTGCCGCGTCCGTAAAAACCAGCTCTATGAAAATATCACATGACCTAACCCCTTGGGTGAACACCGTAAAAAAAAAAAAAAAAAAAAAAAACTGTGTCAAAACAAGCAATTTTTGTCACCTTACATCACAAAAAGTGCAACACCAAGTGATCAAAAAGGCGTATGTCCCACAAAATGGTAGCAATAAAACAATCACCTCATCCCGCAAAAAATTAGCCTCTACAATCTCTAAAAAAAATAGCTCTCAGAACATGGATACATTAAAACATAATTTTTTTGTTCAAAAAATGCTATTATTGTGTAAAACTTAAATAAATTTAAAAAGTATACATATTAGGTATCGCCACGTCCGTAACAATCTGCTCTATAAAAATGTCACTTGACCGAACCCCTCAGGTGAACGCTGTAAAAATAAATAAATAAAAACTGTGCTAAAACAACCAATTTTTTGGTCACCTTGCCCCATAAAGTGTTATAATGAATGATCAAAAAATCATATGTACCCCAAAATAGTACCAATACAACTGCCACCTTATACCCTAGTTTCCAAAATGGGATCACTTCTTGGGAGTTTCTACTGTAAGGGTGCATCAGGGGGGGCTTCAAATGGGACATGGCATCTAAAAACCATGTGGAGTTCCTTTTCTTCTGCGCCCTGCCGTGTGCCCATACAGCAGTTTATGACCACATGTGGGGTGTTTCTGTAAACCGCAGAATCTGGGTAATAAATATAGAGTTTTGTTTGGCTGTTAACCATCGATGTGTTAAAAAAAAAAATTGGATTAAAATGGAAAATCTGAATTGCTTCTAAACTTCTAAGCCTTCTAACGTCCTAAAAAAATAAAATGACATTTCCAAAATGATGCCAACATAAAGTAGACATATGGGGAATGTTAAGTAATAAATATTTTATGAGGTATCACTTTCTGTTTTAAAAGCAGAGAAATTAAAATTTAGAAAATTGCGAATTTTTCAAAATTTTTGGTAAATTTGGGATTTTTTCATAAATAAAGGGGAAATATATTGACTCAAATTTATGACTATCATGAAGTACAATGTGTCACGAGAAAACAATCTCTAAATGACTTGGATAAGTAAAGGCGTTCCAAAGTTATTAACATATAAAGTGAGATGTCAGTTTTGCAAAATTAGGCCTGGTCAGGAAGGGGGCAAATGGCCCAGATGGGAAGTGGTTAAGGACCAGGCCATTTTTAGCAATAATAATAATGGCAATAACTTTAAAACGCTTTTACTTATCTGGACCATTTTCTCATCACATATTGTACTTCATGACATTAGTAAAATTGAGTCAAAAATATTTTATTTTTATTTATAAAAAAAAATACCAAATTTACCAACAATTTAGAAAAATTACCAAATTAGTAAATTTCAATTTGTCTACTTTTATAATAGACAGTAATACCTCCAAAAATAGTTATTACTTTACATTCCCCATATGTCTACTTGTACATGTTTGGATCATTTTGGGAATGCCATTTTATTTTTTGGGGACGTTAGAAGGCTTAGAAGTTTAGAAGCAAATCTTGAAATTTTTCAGAAAATTTCCAAAACCCACTTTTTAAAGACCAGTTCAGGTCTAAAGTCACTTTGCGAGGCTTACATATTAGAAACCACCCAAAAGTGACCCGGTTTTAGAAACTACACCCTCAAGGTATTCAAAACTGATTTTACAAACTTTGTTAACCCTTTAAGTATTCCACAAGAATTAAAGGAAAATGGAGAGGAAATTTCAGAATTTCACTTTTTTGGCAGATTTTCCATTTTAATCAATTTTTTTCAGTAACAAAGCAAGGTTTAACAGCCAAACAAAACTCAATATTTTACCCTGATTCTGTAGATTACAGAAACACCCCATTTGTGATCGTAATATGCTGTACGGGCACACGGCAGGGCGCAGAAGTAAAGTAATGCCATATGGTTTTTGGAGGGCCATGTCACATTTGAAGACCCCCTGATGCACCCCTAGAGTACAAACTCCATAAAATTACTCCATTTTGGAAACCACCGGCTAAGATGGCAGTTTTTTTGGTACTATTTTAGGGTACTATATGATTTTTGGTTGCTCTACATTACACTTTTTGTGAGGCAAGGTAACAAAAAATAGCAGTTCTGGCACCATTTTATATTTTTTGTTATTTACAATGTTCATCTGACAGGTTAGATCATGTGATATTTTTATAGAGCAGGTTGTTACGGACGCGACCATACCAAATATGACTTTTTTTGTTTGTTTCAGTTTTACATAATAAAGCATTTAAAAAAATACATTTTTGTGTCTCCATATTCTGAAAGCCATAGTTTTTTTTTATTTTTGAGCGAATGTCTTATGTAGGGTCTAATTTTTTTGTGGGATGAGATGACGGCTTTATTGGTACAATTTTGGAGTGTATATGACTTTTTGATCGCTTGGTATTACACTTTTTGTGATGTAAGGTGACAAAAAATAGCTTTTTTGACACCGTTTTTTTTCTTTTTTACAGTGTTCACCTGAGGGGTTAAATCATGCGATTTTTTTTTTTTTTTTTTTTTTAAAGAGTAGGTCATTACGGACGTGGCAATACCTAATATGTTTACTTTTTATTTATTTATTAAAGGTTTATACACTAATATTTTTTAAACAAAAAAAATCATGTTTTAGTGTCTCCATATTTTTTTATTTTTTTTTGGGCGATTTGTTTTAGGTAGGGGCTCATTTTTTGCAGGATGAGGTGATGGTTAGAATGCTACTATTGTGGGGGCCATACGCCTTTTTGATCACTTGGTGTTGCACTTTTAGTGATGTAAAGTGACAAAAAATGTTTTTTTAGCACAGTTTTTATTTTACTTTTTTGACAGTGTTCACCTGAGGGGTTAGGTCATGTGATATTTTTATAGAGCCGGTCTATACGGACGCGGCGATACGTAATATGTCTTTTTTTTTCACCTATGTTTTACATATTTAATTTTTTTTAACTTTATTTTGGAAAAAGTTCCTGGATGAAGAGGGGAGGTTTGCCTGTGTATTCTGTAGTATTGAAAGTATGCAGGTAATACTGTTGGCTATATATATCCCTTAGACTTTATGGCAGAGTATCCGGGGGTCCCATGGCTGCTTGTTGGGGATTATAACTGTACACTGGATGAATATCTGGACAGATGTAGGGTGGAAGGAAATTGAAGATCACCAGGAAGCTCCACGCTTTGTAACATTATGAAAGAAGTAGGCCTGATAGATGTGTGGAGGACGCGACACCCTGCAGAACGTAAATACTCCTGTAGTTCATCCACCTATCATACTCGACTCAACTTGTTCATGGGAGTCAGGCCGGCGCCAAGGATGTAACGCATTTTGGCTACAGATTTTAGGGGATATGGAGACTATAAAGGGTGCCCTACGAGAGTACTTCACATTTAATGCTGGTACAGCATCTCCGCATGCAGTTTGGGAGGCCATGAAAGCATATTTAAGAGGGCTCTTGATTAAGTCCATTAGTAGACATAAAACTCGGTCTAAGGAAGCAGATGTTAGGACTAGTAATTAGCGGCATAGTCAATATTCGCTTTTACGATATTTCACAAATCTTTTGTATAATATTTGCAAAAAATTTGCGAATTCTCGACTTTATGATCTCAAGTCATTATTTTCATGATTGCGCAAAATGGCACAAATGATGCGCATATTTTTTGCACAATACATGCAACTTCACATTTTATCAGGTCTGAGTAGATTGGTGCACTAAGTAGGCAACTTTCCTATTGGTTGCTAGGGATGTTGCTAAGCTCTGACAAAGATATTGCAGCCTTCTCATTGGCCCACAGGCAAGAAGGGAGGCTACTGATGAAAAAGAAAAATATAGAATATTCGCGATTATGAATATATACAAATATATTCTACATTTTCGCGAATTCTCGAAGTGCCGATATTCGCGATAAAAATTCGCGATTAGAATATTCGCAATCAACACTAGTTAGGACTAACAAGGCTATGATCAATGCGGAAGATGCTTTGTGGCAGCACCTTCACAGTCCACCAGCAGGGCATTGAGGAAAGCGCAGGAGCAATTAAGATGTCATCTGCCTCAGACTGCTAAACGCCTCTTTTATAAACAACGTTTGTTTGCAGAGGGGGAAAGGGTGTGGGCCATATGCTATCAGTTATCTCTAGGGCCAAACAGGGATAGGTATGTATAACTGAATTAGTGGACTCTCGGGGGAGGTCCTATGGGAACATATATATATTCTAGATGTCCGAAAGGGTTTTTACTCCTTTTTACACTTCTAGGGCCTCCTGTTTGGAGGAGGAGATGCTAACATTTTTGCAGGGGGCTGAACTACCTAAATTATCGGCAGAGGCGAGAGAACAATTGGAAGTGCCTATAGATTTGGAGGAATTAGAGGAGACTTTAAAAGATATGGCCCAATGACACAGCTCCAGGATCTGATGGCATTCTGGTTGAGAGCTATAAGAAATTCCAAGGAGTGCTGCTGCCGGAACTGTTGAAGGTTTTTAATTAATTCTTTGAGGTGGGCCCTCTCCCAGACTCTATGCAAGAGGCACACATAGTAGTGATACCGAAACCAGGGAAAGACCCGAGACTTCCTGACTTATATAGACCCATATCACTTCTCACGTCAAAATTCTGGCCAAGGTCCTAGCAAAAGTGATACTCACTATAATTCAACCAGATGGAGATGGAGCTATTTTGTCTCTTGATGCTGCAAAGCCCTTTGATAGTGTGGAGTGGGTTTATCTTTGGTGTACACTATGATGTATGGGTTTTGGACAGCGCTTTATAAAATGGGTACAGGTATTATATTCCAATCCGAAGGCAAGGATCAGAGTCAATGACGGAGTGTCCTTTTTTTACTCATTTGGCTCGGGGAACTAGGCAGCGATGCCTGCTGTCTCCCCTACTGTTTGCAATCGCCATAGAACCCTTGGCGGCTGTTGTGCGGAACTCTTCTGAAATAAGGGGTTTTCAATATGGACAGGTACATAACAAAGTAGCCATGTATGCTGATAACACTTTATTATTTCTGGGTGATACGTTAACTTTTCTATCAGCCCCAAAGGCGCCAGAATTATTAAAATAGAGGCGGCCCAAAAACTGATACTTTCTGAGGGGATAAGAAAGGTCTGATCTCTATGCTTTACTTTAAGGGGTTGTCTCATCAAGGTCAATGGGGGCATTTCGCTAGGATATGCCCCCATTGTCTTATAGGTGCGTGTCCCACCGCTTAGATCTGCACCTATATCAAGAACGAAGTCCGGCAAGGTGGTGACTGGAGGACTCCGGTCTGGCCACTACCAAGCCGGTACCCCATAGAAGTGAATGGGAGTGTACTGCGCATGCACGGCCCCCACTGCCATTCATTTCTATAGGGACGACGGAAATAGCCGAGCCTGCACTCAGCTATTTTCGCTGACCCCATAGAAAATGAATGGAGGGCGGCTGCGCATGCACAGTGCGTCCCTCCTTCACTTTCGGGGCTCCGTTCTCGATATAGGTGCGTCTCCCAGAGGTGGGGTCTGCACCTATAAGACAATGGGGGCATATCCTATTGATATGCCCCCTTTCTCCATGATGAGACAACCCCTTTAATGCTGCTGAATAAGTTTCTCGAATCCCACCCATTAACACAGATGAAGAAATGGGAGGGAGATCTGCGGAAGATACTGCAGGAACAATGGGATGATATTTTAGAGGCAGTGCCATTGTCGTCATTAAGTGAAAAATGGGAAATTATCTCAACTCTTCATTATCCATAGAGTATACAAAACGCCAATATTTTTACAGCGCATTGGCATCAGAAATTACGCAAAGTGTCCAAGATGCTTACTGGAACCGGCTGATCTGCTTCACATGTTGTGGCATTGTCAGAGATTAGAAGAGTATTCGATGGGTATATTAGAGATCATACACCAAGATAGAGACCCCAAAATATGTTTATTGGGTTATGTTTCGAAGGCAGGGACAGACGAGGCTACAAAGGTCGCAATGGGAAGGCTCCTGTATGTAGCTAGGAAACTGATAGCCTTGCAGTGGATACAGGCGAGCCCTCGACACTTGAGGAATTCCACACAAAAGTTAACAACATACTGATGTATGAAAAAGCTGTATTCTTAAAAAGAGGTTGCCCAGATAAGTTTGAGTAGAGTAAATGAATGTCTCTTAACCACGTTGTGATCTAGGAGTATAGGGTAAAGTGATGAACCATTGCCGGAGTGGGAAAGGGTAAAAGAGGGTCTAAGGGAACAGTGGGGGGGGGCTTCATCTGTTTACTTACTTGTAAAATGACATGGAAATTACAAAAGTGGGTTGTAGTATGCAGGTTTAGTTTGCTATGACATTCTATACCTGATGTGAATTTGTAACATTATTCTTGTCAATAAAAAAGATCTGATTTAAAAATTTATATATAAATGATACATAATGTAGCCAACTGTATGAGACCTAATAGTCTGTGGGGTCCTTAGGCTCAGTTAGGTGCCGAATCCATCCTTTCCGTTCTCCTGCACTGAGAACGGAAAGGCTGAACGGTGATGTGAACGAAGCCTTACCTGCTCCTTCTAGATTGCAGAAGTTTTAGTTACAACATGCAGTTACAATGGTGTGGGGTTGAAGTCCATAGCCTGGTGACATAGAAGGAGGGCACTTGGTCCTTACTGGATTGAAACCAGTGTCAATGGTACTAAGAGTTAGTAGCTAAGGATTAAATACATTCTCCCTGATTACAAGAGAGTTTACAGAAATCTATAAAGCTACATCGCGAAGTTTTGGGGCAAAATCAAGTTGCGCAACACAAAAGGGTTTGGCTACTTGTGTCACGCGACATTTCAAATAATGGATTCCAATGGTATTGCAATGTAACATGCCACTTGTTGCTACTGCGGTGCGTCAGTCACAGAAAAATCTGACTTGGATGGATTCTTTGCAACTGTCGCATTGCACTATGTAGCATGTCGCATTGAAATTCATCACATGACATGTTGTATCGCCGGACCCTTACCGGCACAGTACATTTTCTCTTTTAAAAAAAGGGCACCTAGCTACAGCTGATGTGGTACTACCATCCTAAGGCCTCCTGCACATGACTGTATCAATTTTTGCGATCCGCAAATCACGGATCTGCAAAACACGGAGACCAGCTGTGTGTGTTCCACATTTTGCAGTCAGTATGTCCTGTCCTCTGTTAGAAATGCCTATTCTTGTCCACAACATGGACAAGAATAGGACATGTTCTCTGCTTTTTACAGGACAGAAATATGTGCTGTCGGCATCTTTTGCGGCCCCATTTAGATGAATGGGTCCATATCCAATCCATAAAATATGCAGATAGGATGCAGACCAAAACTACAGTCATGTGTATGAGGCCTAAGGGTGAATTCACACTGCAAATTTGTTCCACAATTTTGTGTGACCTTTCAGTTTATCTCTGTGCTGAGTTCTGAAGACCGTGTGTCAGGCGAGCAGGCCACCTTATAGCCTGCAAGTGGACTTTCTAAAGGCTGAGTATTCATCCGGGTGTAAACTGACACCCAGGATACCAGGTGAACTTTATTTTTGTTTTTTCTGTGTGTAAACAAGCACCAAGCCTGAAAAGTGACTGTTGTGACTGTTGTGTTATTGTAACCGCCAGTTCTGTGAGAAGGTCTGTTAGACGTTCTTCTCTACCTCTTGCATGACGTTCTTTGTTTTGGTTTCACTTTGTCATCTCCTTTCCTTCTCCCAGCAATCACCTATTTACACTAATTGTCTCCCTTTATACTCCCTCCCATACTGCCTCACTTTGCGGTTTATACTTCTTCCTGGATGACTTGTTCACTGCTGGAGGCTGCTACTGCTGATTCTGCAGATAAGTCTTTTTTCCTTTATTTGTGTTTCCTTGCTGGCTTGATTCTAGCTGACCCTGACTCTGTCCGTATTAAGTGCAGGGAGCCAGTGGTCGTGTCCCCTCACTATTATAGGGTTTTCAGGTGTCACACAGTATTAGGTACGTGGGCATGCCATCGTCTTCCATAAAGACCTTTGCATGGGCATAGCAGTCAGGGAGAGCTCTAGGGGTTTTATAGGGCTCACCCATATGCTCCTTAGTTTGGGATCAAGCCAGTCGGATGTTTATTTATATATTATATAAGTTCCAGCTTTCTGCAACACCATCTGTGACATTATAAACCGTCATAACCGTATTAAGCATGGATCCGGTTTCAGCCTTGATTGACCGCATGCAAGGTCTTTGGCTGGAGGTAGCAGATCTCCGTAAAACTGTGTCTCAGTTTCAGGTGACTGGTTCTGCTGGCGTTCATGGAGTTTGTTCCGAGCCTAAGATCTCGCTACCGGATACGTTCCCCGGGGGTAGTGAGAATTTTGTTCGCTTTAGAGAGGCTTGCAAACTAAATTTTCGCCTACTTCCCCATTCCTCTGGTGATGAGGAGCAGAGGGTGGGGATCATCATCTCGCTGCTGAGTGATAACGCTCAGTCTTGGGCCATTTTGCTGCCACTCGGGGCACTGCCCCTCCGATCGTTAGATGATTTTTTTTGTAGCCCTGGGGCAAATATATGATGACCCGGATCGTATTGATCTGGCTGAATCTAAACTGCGTCTTTTATGCCAGGGTGAACAGTCCGCAGAGATATATTGTTTAGAATTTCGGAGATGGGCAGCTGATACCGGTTGGAATGATGCTGCACTCCGAAGTCAATTTTGCCATGGTCTTTCGGAAAGATTGAAAGATGCATTTGCTTTTCATGAGAGACCAGCCTCGATAGAATCTGCCATGTCTCTAGCTGTTCGTATTGACAGGCGTCTTAGAGAGAGAGAGGAGACTACTCCTTCCTGTCATATTCAGTCCAAGGACAGTGGGGCTGTGCACAGGGGTCTCAGTCTCTCTCAATTCCCTCTGAGGAGGAGGCCATGCAGCTTGGTTTGCTTGCCTCTGATAGTAGAGGATTCAGCTCTCAGAGGAGGGTTTGTTTCTGTTGTGGGGGTATAAATCATTTGGCTAATGAAAAAAAAACCTCTAAAAACTTTCCATTTGCTACTATTGGCAAGGTTGATGCGGAAATTGAAGATTTGCCATTTACTTGTAGTTCCCATTTTCTCCTACCTGCCAGGGTGGCGCTAGACAGCAAGAACATTTGTTTGTGAGATTTTTGTAGATAGTGGAGCAGCTGTCAATCTCATTGATAATCAATTTGCAATAACGCATGGTTTCCAGGTATGCACTTTGGAAAAGGATTGTCACGGACGGTGTACAGGAAACAAGACAATGCAACATGCATATATGACTCACTGGATCCAAAGCTAAGGAACCAAGGGGAGACCCCTGCACAAGACCTAGCACTTTCCCTGGCTGCTCAGCCTATGCAAAGATCCCAGAGGTGGATGGTTGCATATCCACGTACCTCGACTATATAACCTCTGAACACCCTACAATAGTGAGGGGACACGACCACCGGCTCCCTACACCAGACACAGAGGGAGTCAGGGTCACCTGGGATCCAGCAAACAGAAAATAACAGATAAATGTACAGCACTTAACTTTGCAGCAGACAGGAAAACAGGATCAGCATGCACACACACTCCAGGAAGAAGTATAAGCCGCCCAGAAATGCATTATGGGGCGGAATTTAAAGGGATGCAATCAGTCCAACTACATGACAGCTGAGAGAGGCTAACGAGATGAGGAACTGAATACCACAACAAAGAACACTCAAGGAGGAGGTTCTGAAAGGCTTCTGTCAGAGCTTCTCCGCTGTCTGGTTGTGACAAGGATATACCTGTTTTTGCTATAGATTCCGCTCCCCTTTCTCAAAGATCGTTAAAGGGCATAGTTCACAATATCCGTTTGACTGTGGGTGACGCTCATGTTGAGGATTTGTCATGTTTCGTCTTAAGCGGATTACCTACTCCTATAGTGTTGGGGCTACCCTGGCTCACTAAACATAACCCCACCATTGATTGGCAAGCAAGGCAAATAAATGGTTGGAGTGAGTTTTGCAGAGAGAATTGCCTCACGGCGTCTCTTTCAGAGGTTTCTACTAAGACTGTGCCATCTTTTCTCTCTGAATTTGCGGATGTGTTTTCCGAGAGTGGTGTCCAGGAGGTGCCCCCTCACCGGGAGTACGACTGCCCTATTTATCTCATCCCAGGCGCCAAACTGCCAAAATCACGTTTATACAATCTCTCCCAACCTGAAAGAGTCGCTATGCGTACTTATATCTCTGAGAGCCTGAGAAAGGGACACATCCGACCCTCAAAGTCACCTGTTGCCACTGTTTTGTTTTTTTGTTAAGAAAAAAGATGGTTCTTTAACCACCTCAGCCCCCTTAGCTTAAACACACTTAAAGGGGTTATCCCATCATAATGATCACTGTTAAATCTGTTAATGATTTGACAGTGATCATTTTTGTAAATATACTTTATTAACAAATCCCCACCGATTAGGATAAAATTCATACCCACTTACCTGATTGTTGTGACTCGGTCTCCCCTGGTTACGACCACTTCTCTTCTCCAAAAGCCGGAAGGTTGCGCTTGCCCAGAAGACGACTCCTTTTCTCCCGGCCAGTCCGCTCGCTGTTCTGAACGCGCACGCTGCCACGCATGCGCGACAGTGACTTCTTCCCGGCCAGAATAGTACAGAGCTGCGAACGCGCACGCCGGCTCTGTAGGAATAAGTCACCATTGCGCATGCGTGGCGGCGTGCGCATTCAGTCCAGCGCACGGCACGGCCGGGAGAAGACTTCAATCAAGATGAAGCCCGCCCCCAGCCAGAATCCAGGAAGTGAACGCGCGGTGGCAGCAGGTAAGTATAAAAACGCTAAGTGGGATAACCCCTTTAATGACCAGACCACTTTTTACAATTCTGAACTACACTACTTTCACCGTTCATTGCTCGGTCATGCAACTTACCACCCAAATTAATTTTACCTCCTTTTCTTCTCACTAATAGAGCTTTCATTTGGTGGTATTTTATTGCTGCTGACATTTTTACTTTTTTTGTAATTAATCGAAATTTACTGAAATTTTTCACTTTTCAGTTGTAAATTATTTTTTTTAAAACGACATCTATATATAATTTTTTCTTTAAATGTATAGTTCTACATGTCTTTGATAATAAAAAAAAATATGTTTGGGTAAAAAAAATGGTTTGGGTAAAAGTTATAGCATTTACAAACTATGGTACAAAAATGTGAATTTCCCTTTTTGAAGCAGCTCTGACTTTCTGAGCACCTGTCATGTTTCCTGAGGTTCTACAATGCCCAGACAGTACAAACACCCCACAAATGACCCCATTTCGGAAAGTAGATACCCTAAGGTATTCGCTGATGGGCATAGTGAGTTCATAGAACTTTTTATTTTTTGTCACAAGTTAGCGTAAAATGATGATTTTAATTTTTTTTCTTACAAAGTCTCATATTCCACTAACTTGTGACAAAAAATAAAATTTTACATGAACTCGCCATGCCCCTCACGAAATACCTTGGGGTGTCTTCTTTCCAAAATGGGGTCACTTGTGGGGTAGTTATACTGCCCTGGCATTTCATGGGCCCTAATGCGTGAAAAGTAGTTTGAAATCAAAATGTGTAAAAAATGCCCTGTGAAATCCTAAAGGTGCTCTTTGGAATGTCGGCCCCTTTGCCCACCTAGGCTGCAAAAAAGTGTCACACATGTGGTATCGCCATACTCAGGAGAAGTTGGGCAATGTGTTTTGGGGTGTCATTTCACATATACCCATGCTGGGTGAGAGAAATATCTCGGCAAAAGACAACTTTTCCAATTGTTTTATACAAAATTGGTATTTGACCGAGATATTTATCTCACCCAGCATGGGTATATGTAAAATGACACCCTAAAACACATTGCCCAACTTCTCCTGAGTACGGTGATACCACATGTGTGACACTTTTTTGCAGCCTAGATGGGCAAAGGGGCCCACATTCCAAAGAGCACCTTTAGGATTTCACAGGGCATTTTTTACACATTTTGATTTCAAACTACTTCTCACACATTAGGGCCCCTAATATGCCAGGGCAGTATAACTAACCCACAAGTGACCCCATTTTGGAAAGAAGACACCCCAAGGTATTTCGTGATGGGCATAGTGAGTTCGTGGAAGTTTTTATTTTTTGTCACAAGTTAGTGGAATATGAGACTTTGTAAGAAAAAAAAAATCATCATTTTCTGCGTACTTGTGACAAAAAATAAAAAATTCTAGGAACTCGCCATGCCCCTCCCGAAATACCTTGGGGTGTCTTCTTTCCAAAATGGGGTCACTTGTGGGGTAGTTATACTGCCCTGGCATTTCATGGGCCCTAATGCGTGAAAAGTAGTTTGAAATCAAAATGTGTAAAAAATGCCCTGTGAAATCCTAAAGGTGCTCTTTGGAATGTCGGCCCCTTTGCCCACCTAGGCTGCAAAAAAGTGTCACACATGTGGTATCGCCATACTCAGGAGAAGTTGGGCAATGTGTTTTGGGGTGTCATTTCACATATACCCATGCTGGGTGAGAGAAATATCTCGGCAAAAGACAACTTTTCCAATTGTTTTATACAAAATTGGTATTTGACCGAGATATTTATCTCACCCAGCATGGGTATATGTAAAATGACACACCAAAACACATTGCCCAACTTCTCCTGAGTACGGCGATACCACATGTGTGACACTTTTTTGCAGCCTAAATATTTAGACATTTGGATCCCAGACTTCTTCTCACGCTTTAGGGCCCCTAAAATGCCAGGGCAGTATAAATACCCCACATGTGACCCCATTTTAGAAAGAAGACACCCCAAGGTATTCAATGAGGGGCATGGCGAGTTCATAGAATTATTATTTTTTTGGCACAAGTTAGCGGAAATTGATTTATTTATTTTTTTCTCACAAAGTCTCCATTTCCGCTAACTTGTGACAAAAAGTTCAATCTTTTATGGACTCAATATGCCCCTCAGCGAATACCTTGGGATGTCTTCTTTCCGAAATGGGGTCATATGTGGGGTATTTATACTGCCCTGGCATTTTAGGGGCTCTAAAGCATGAGAAGAAGTCTAGAATATAAATGTCAAAAAAAAAGTACGCATTTGGATTCCGTGAGGGGTATGGTGAGTTCATGTGAGATTTTATTTTTTGTCACAAGTTAGTGGAATATGAGACTTTGTAAGAAAAAAACAAAAAAACGAAATCTATTTCCGCTAACTTGTGCCAAAAAAATGTCTGAATGGAGCCTTACAGGGGGGTGATCAATGACAGGGGGGTGATCAGGGAGTCTTCATGGGGTGATCACCACCCTGTCATTGATCACCCCCCCCTGTAAGGTTCCATTCAGACGTCGGTATGTGTTTTGCGGATCCGATCCATGGATCCGTAAAACACATACAGGCGTCTGAATGGAGCCTTACAGGGGGGTGATCAATGACAGGGGGGTGATCAGGGATTCTATATGGGGTGATCACCCCCCTGTCATTGATCACCCCCCTGTAAGGCTCCATTCAGACGTCCATATGTGTTTTGCGGATCCGTGGATCCATGGATCCGCAAAACACGGACACCGCAGATCCGCAAAACACATACGGACATCTGAATGGAGCCTTCCAGAGGGGTAATCAATGACAGGGGGTGATCAATGACAGGGGGGTGATCAGGGAGTCTATATGGGGTGATCAGGGGGTTAATAAGGGGTTAATAAGTGACAGGGGGGGTGTAGTGTAGTGTAGTGGTGTTTGGTGCTACTTTACAGAGTTGCCTGTGTCCTCTGGTGGTTGATCCAAGTAAAAGGGACCACCAGAGGACCAGGTAGCAGGTATATTAGACGCTGTTATCAAAACAGCGTCTAATATACCTTTTAGGGGTTAAAAAAATCGCATCTACAGCCTGATCCTGTGAACGCGCGCTCCTGTGTGCGCGCGTTCACAGGAAATCTCGCGTCTCGTGAGATGAGGCGCCGGCGCGTCCAGGAGGAATTACAGGCCTGCCGCAAAGACGCATCCCTGCGTGCGGCGGTCCTGTAGTAGTTAAGACCAAAAATATGCTTCTTTAAGACCTTGTCTGGATTTCAGGGAGCTGAACCGTATCACGGTTCGTGACCCATATCCGCTTCCTCTGATCCCGGACTTGTTTAACCAGATTGTTGGGACTAAGGTTTTTTCTAAGTTGGATTTAAGAGGGGCATACAACCTAGTCAGGGTCAGGGAAGGGGATGAATGGAAGAAGGCCTTCAATACCCCTGAGGGTCATTTTGAGAATTTGGTTATGCTCTTTGGTTTGATGAATGCTCCGGCCGTCTTCCAACATTTTGTGAACAGCATTTTATCATTTAATGGGGAAATTTGTACCGGTGTATCTGGATAACATTTTGATTTTTTTTCTCCTGATTTCAAGACTCATCGGGACCACCTATGTCAGGTCTTGCTGATTCTGCGGGATAATAAATTGTACGTTAAACTGGAAAAATGTGTGTTTGCGGCTCCGGAGATTCAATTTCTTGGTTTTCTTCTCACCGCTTCTGGTTTTCGCATGGACCCTGAGAAGGTCCGTGCTGTGCTTGATTGGGAGCTTCCTGAGAATCAGAAGGGGCTGGTGCGGTTTTTGGGTTTTGCCAATTATTACAGAAAGTTCATTTTGAATTATTCCTCTGTTGTTAAGCCACTCACTGATATGACTAAAAGGGGGTAGATTTTTCTTCGTGGTCGGTAGATGCGCTTAAAGCCTTTTCTAGTATCAAAGAGAGTTTTGCTTCCGCTCCCATTTTGGTATAACCTGATGTCTCTCTACCTTTTTTTGTTGAGGTGGACGCTTCTGAGCTGGGTGTGGGTGCGGTCTTATCTCAGGGTCCCTCTCCTGCCAAATGGCGACCGTGTGCCTTTTTCTCAAGGAAACTCTCCTCTGCAGAGAGAAATTACGATGTGGGAGATAGGGAGTTGTTGGCCATCAAATTAGCTTTTGAGGAATGGCGCCATTGGTTAGAGGGAGCCAGACACCCTATTAACGTGTTTACAGACCATAAGAATCTGGCTTACTTGGAATCGGCCAAGCATCTGAACCCGAGACAGGCCAGATGGTCTTTGTTCTTTTCTAGGTTTAATTTTGTTGTTACGTTCCGCCCTGGGGTTAAAAATGTGAAGGCAGATACCCTGTCACGTTGTTTTCCGGGAGGGGGAACTTTGAAGACCCGGGTCCCATTTTGGCTGATGGGGTGGTCGTCTCTGCTCTTTATCCTGATTTGGAGGCAGAGGTTCAGGCAGCCCAGGCAGAGGCACCTGATCTTTGTCCCCCTGGGAGGTTGTTTGTGCCTCTCGCCTTATGACACAAGGTTTTTAAGGAGCACCACGATACTGTCCTTGCTGGGCACCCGGGGAGCAAAGCCACAGTGGATCTCATAGCTCGGAGATTCTGGTGGCCGGCTCTTTGTAAGATGGTTGAGGGTTTTGTGGCAGCCTGCGAGACCTGTGCTCGTGCCAAGGTCCCTCATTCACGGCCATCGGGTTCTCTCCTCCCGTTACCCATTCCTTCCCGTCCTTGGACGCATCTGTCCATGGACTTCATTACGGACCTGCCTCGTTCCTCGGGGAAGACTGTGATTCTGGTAGTAGTGGACCGTTTCCCTTTCCTGGGTTACCCAATGCTAAGATGCTGGCGCAAGCGCTTGTTGATCACATTGTTAAATTGCATGGCATTTCTTCAGACATCGTTTCTGGGGCATGCAATTTGTTTCCAGATTCTGGAAGGCCTTCTGTTCTCGCTTGGGGGTTCGGTAGTCGTTCTCTTCTGCTTTTCACCCGCAGTCGAATGGTCAGACCGAACGCGTCAATCAGAATCTGGAGACATATCTGCGCTGTTTTGTGGCGGAGAATCAGGAGGATTGGTGTTCTTTTTTGTCCCTTGCTGAGTTTGCTTTAAATAACAGTCGCCAGGAGTCCTCTGATAAGTCACCATTTTTTGGGTGCATATGGGTTTCATCTGCAGTTTGGGACATTCTCTGGAGAGGAGTCTTCTGGTTTACCTGATGAGGAGAGATTTTCCTCGTCTTTGTCATTTATTTGGCAAAATATTCAGGGTAATCTGAAGAGGATGAGTGAGAGATAAAAGTGTGTGGCGGATAAGAGACGTGTGCCTGGTCCGGACCTGAATGTGGGTGATCTGGTGTGGTTGTCTACAAAGAATATCAAACTGAAGGTTCCCTCCTGGAAGTTAGGTCCTAGGTTTATTGGGCCTTACAAGATCTTGTCCGACATCAATCCCGTTGCCTTCCATCTTGATCTTCCTCAGACTTGGAAGATCCATAATGTTTTTCACAGGTCACTATTAAAACCTTATGTCCAACCAACTGTACCCTCCTCTTTGCCTCCTCCTCCGATTTTTGTTTATGGTAATCCTGAATTTCAGGTCTCTAGGATTGTGGATTCTCGCATTATCCGCGGTTCTCTTATGTACCTCGTTCGCTGGGAGGGTTATGGTCCTAAGGAGAGGATGTAGGTCCCAGTGAGAGACATTAAGGCCACTCGTCTTATCAGGGCTTTCCATAGGTCTCATCCTGAGAAGGTGGGCTCTGAGTGTCCGGAGTCGACCCGTAGACGGAGGGGTACTGTCACTGCCAGTTCTGTGAAAAGGTCTGACAGACGTTCTTCTCTACCTCTTGTATGACGTTCTTTGTTTTGGTTTCGTTTGTCATCTCCTTTCCTTCTGCCAGGTGTCACCTATTTGCACTGATTGTCTTCCTTTATATTCCCTCCAATACTGCCTCACTTTGCGGTTTATACTAGTTCCTGGATGAAGTGTTCACTGCTGGAGGCTGCTACTGCTGATTCCTCAGATAAGTCTTTTTTCCTTTATTTGTGTTTCCTTGCTGGCTTGATTCTAGGTGACCCTGACTCCGTCCGTATTAAGTGCAGGGAGCCGGTGGTCGTCTCCCCTCACTATTATAGGGTTTTCAGGTGTCACACAGTATTAGGTATGTGGGCATGTAATCGTCTACCATAAAGACCTTTGCATGGGCATAGCAGTCAGGGAGAGCTCTGGTTTTTTTTAGGGCTCACCTATATGCTCCTTAGTTTGAGACCTACCAGTCGGATGTTTATTTATATATTATATAAGTTCCAGCTTTCTGAAACATCATACGTGACAGTTATGTTATAAGTGTGAATAAACACTGAAGAGTGATTTACAACCTGGTCCTCTGCCTCTATACTGTATCCGCTAACCTGCCTACCAGAGCGAATCCCCACAATTGGTGGAGGATGCGGGCGAAAACAGTGAGGCTGGCCTGAAGGCCGAAAAGTTTTAGTTTTTTCCAGGCACGGTTGTATGTGTTACATCAAACCAGCGAGATTACAAAATGGAAGCTGTTGTAAAATCCCTCGTGGAGGCTAACTTGCAGCAGCGGGAGGCTAAAAGAAAGGGTATAAAAGAAGAAAATCTAATGACATGGCCTCCTTGTTCACCTGATCTGAACCCCATTGAGAACCTGTGGTCCATCATCAAATGTGAGATTTACAAGGAGGGAAAACAGTACACCTCTCTGAACAGTGTCTGGGAGGCTGTGGTTGCTGCTGCACGCAATGTTGATGGTGAACAGATCAAAACACTGACAGAATCCATGGATGGCAGGCTTTTGAGTGTCCTTGCAAAGAAAGGTGGCTATATTGATCACTGATTTGTTTTTGTTTTGTTTTTGAATGTCAGAAATGTATATTTGTGAATGTTGAGATGTTATATTGGTTTCACTGGTAAAAATAAATAATTGAAATGGGTATATATTTGTTTTTTGTTAAGTTGCCTAATAATTATGCACAGTAATAGTCACCTGCACACACAGATATCCCCCTAAAATAGCTAAAACTAAAAACAAACTAAAAACTACTTCCAAAAATATTCAGCTTTGATATTAATGAGTTTTTTGGGTTCATTGAGAACATGGTTGTTGTTCAATAATAAAATTAATCCTCAAAAATACAACTTGCCTAATAATTCTGCACTCCCTGTATATCTCACTCATCCTCTTCAGATTACCCTGAATCTTTTGCCAAATAAATGACAAAGACGAGGAAAATCTCTCCTCATCAGGTAAACCAGAAGACCCCTCTCCAGAGAATGTCCCAAACTGCGGATGAAACCCATTTGCACCCAAAAATGGTGACTTATCAGAGGACTCCTGGCAACGGTTATTTAAAAGCAAACTCGGCAAGGGACAAAAAAGAATACCAATCCTCCTGATTCTCCGCCACAAAACAGCGCAGATATGTCTCCAGATTCTGATTGACGTGTTCGGTCTGACCATTCGACTGCGGGTGAAAAGCAGAAGAGAACGACAACCGAACCCCCAAGCGAGAACAGAAGGCCTTCCAGAATCTGGAAACAAATTGTGTGCCCCTATCAGAAACGATGTCTGAAGGAATGCCATGCAATTTAACAATGTGATCAACAAGTGCTTGCACCAGCGTCTTAGCATTGGGTAACCCAGGAAAGGGAATGAAATGCGCCATTTTGCTAAAACGGTCCACTACCACCAGAATCACAGTCTTCCCTGAGGAACGAGGCAGGTCCATAATGAAGTCCATGGACAGATGCGTCCAAGGACGAGAAGGAATGGGTAACAGGAGGAGAGAACCCGATGGCCGTGAATGAGGGACCTTGGCACAAGCACAGGTCTCACAGGCTGCCACAAAACCCTCAACCGTCTTACGAAGAGCCGGCCACCAGAATTTCCGAGCAATGAGATCCACTTTGGCTCTACTCCCCGGGTGCCCAGCAAGGACAGTATCGTGGTGCTCCTTAAAAACCTTGTCATAAAGTGAGAGGCACAAACAACCTCCCAGGAGGACAAAGATCAGGAGCCTCTGCCTGGGCTGCCTGAACCTCTGCCTCCAAATCAGGATAAAGAGCACAGACGACCACCCCATCATCCAAAATGGGACCCGGGTCTTCAAAGTTCCCCCCTCCCGGAAAACAATATGACAGGGCATCCGCCTTCATGGCGGAACGTAACAACAAAATTAAACCTAGAAAAGAACAAAGACCATCTGGCCTGTCTCTGGTTCAGATGCTTGGCCGATTCCAAGTAGGCTAGATTCTTATGGTCAGTAAACATGGTAATAGGGTGTCTGGCTCCTTCTAACCAATGGTGCCATCCCTCAAAAGCTAATATGATAGCCAACAACTCCCTATCTCCCACATCGTAATTTCTCTCTGCAGAGGAGAGTTTCCTTGAGAAAAAGGAACACTGTCGACATTTGGCAGGAGAGGGACCCTGAGATAAGACTGCACCCACACCCACCTCAGAAGCGTCCACCTCAACAATAAAAGGTAGAGAGACATCAGGTTATACCAAAATGGGAGCGGAAGCAAAACACTGTTTAATACTAGAAAAGGCTTTAAGCGCATCTACCAGCCAGGATGAAAAATCCACCCCCTTTTTAGTCATATCAGTGAGTGGCTTAACAACAGAGGAATAATTTAAAATTAACTTTCTGTAATAATTGGCAAAACCCAAAAACCACATCAGCGCCTTCTGATTCTCAGGAAGCTCCCAATCAAGCACAGCGCGGACCTTCTCCGGGTCCATCCAAAAACCAGAAGCGGAGAGAAGAAAACCAAGAAATTGCATCTCCGGAACTGGAAACACACATTTTTCCAGTTTAGCAAACAATTTATTCTCCTGCAGAATCAGCAAGACCTGACATAGGTGGTCCCGGTGAGTCTTGAAATCAGGAGAAAAAAACAAAATGTCATCTAGATACACCAGTACAAATTTCCCCATTAAAGGATAAAAAATTCTGTTCACAAAATGTTGGAAGACGGCCGGAGCATTCATCAAACCAAAAGGCATAACCAAATTCTCGAAATTACCCTCAGGGGTATTGAAGGCCGTCTTCCATTCGTCCCCTTCCCTGACCTTGTATGCCCCTCTTAAATCCAACTTAGAAAAAACTTTAGCCCCAACAATCTGGTTAAACTGGTCCGGGATCAGAGGAAGCGGATATGGGTCACGAATCGTGATACGGTTCAGCTCACTGAAATCCAGACAAGGTCTTAAGCATATTTTTTCTTAAGAAAAAAGAAAAAACAGCAGCAACAGGTGACTTCGAGGGTCGGATGTGTCCCATTCTCAGGCTCTAAGAGATATAAGTATGCATAGCGACTCTTTCAGGTTGGGAGAGATTGTATAAACGTGATTTTGGCAGCTTGGCGCCTGGGATGAGATTATTAGGGCAGTCGTACTCCCGGTGAGGGGGCAACTCCTGGACACCACTCTCGGAAAACACATCCGCAAATTCAGAGAGAAAAGATGGCACAGTCTTGGTAGAAACCTCTGAAAGAGACGCCGTGAGGCAATTCTCTCTGCAAAACTCACTCCAACCATTTATTTGCCTTGCTTGCCAATCAATGGTGGGGTTATGTTTAGTGAGCCAGAGTAGCCCCAACACTAGAGGAGTAGGTAATCCACTCAAGGCGAAATATGACATATCCTCAACATGAGTGTCACCCACAGTCAAATGGATATTGTGAACTATGCCCTTTAACGATCTTTGAGAAAGGGGAGCAGAATCGATAGCAAAAACAGGTATATCCTTTTCCAAAGTGCACACCTGGAAACCATGCGTTGTTGCAAATTGAGTATCAATGAGATTGACAGCTGCTCCACTATCTACAAAAATCTCACAAGCAGTGTTCTTGCTGTCTAGCGCCACCCTGGCAGGTAGGAGAAAACGGGAACTACAAGCAAACGGCAAACCTTCAATTTCCTCAGTAAACTCCATGAACCTCCTAGAGGGGCAAACATTAGCCAAATGATTTATACCCCCACAACAGAAACAAGCCCTCCTCTTAGAGCTGAATCCTCTTCTATCAGAGGCAAGCAAACCCAGCTGCATGGCCTTCTCCGCAGAGGGGATTGAGACAGACTGAGACCCCTGCACACTGAATGAGACAGCCCCACTGTCCTTCGGCTGAATATGACAGGAAAGAGTAGTCTCCTCTCTTTCTCTAAGACGCTTGTTAATACGAACAGCTAGAGACATGGCAGACTCTAAGGACGCTGGTCTCTCATGAAAAGCAAATGCATCTTTCAATTTTTCTGAAAGACCATGGCAAAATTGACTTTGGAGTGCTGCATCATTCCAACCAGTATCAGCTGCCCATCTCCGAAATTCAGAACAATATATCTCTGCAGACTGTTTACCCTGGCATAAAAGACGCAGTTTAGATTCAGCCAGAGCAATACGATCCGGGTCATCATATATCTGCCCCAGGGCTACAAAAAATTAATCCACCGATCGGAGGGGCCGTGCTCCCACCGGCAGCGAAAAGGCCCAAGACTGAGCGTTATCACTGAGCAGCGAGATGATGATCCCCACCCTCTGCTCCTTATCACCAAGCCTCTCTAAAGCGAACAAAATTCTCACTACCCCCGAAGAACGCATCCGGAAGCGAGATCTTAGGTTCGGAACAAACTCCATGAATACCAGCAGAACCGGTCACCTGAAACTGGGACACAGTTTTACGGAGATCTGCTACCTCCAGCGAAAGACCTTGCATGCGGTCAATCAAGGCTGAAACCGGATCCATGCTTAAGACGGTTTTGGTGGTTTATAATGTCATGAGTGAAGTTGCAGATAGCTGGATAAATAAACAACTGACTGGCTTGATCCCAAACTAAGGAGCATATAGGTGAGCCCTTTAAAACCCTAAGAGCTCTCCCTGACTGCTATGCAAATGCATGCCCACGTACCTAAGACTGTGTGACACCTAAAAACACTATAATAGTGAGGGGACACGACCACCAGCTCCCTGCACTTAATACTGATGGAGTCAGGGTCACCTAGAATCAAGCCAGCTGTCACGAGGGTGTCAAGAGCCACGTCTGACTCCGTTATACCCGGGGTCAGGAAGTCGCAGCGGGTGGCTGCGCGCTCTATGTCTAAAGATCACGTTGTTTCTTAGTGATTGTTTTCTGTGTTTGCCTTGCAATCCTTTTTGTCTCACTCAGGGATCCGTAGCTTCTCCTCCTCAGCTGTTTCTTGTCTGCCACTCCCAACCTCCTTATATTCTCCTCTCACACTTCTCTAGTTGCCAGTTATAGAGCTTCCTGCCTGGACATCTATACTGACCCACTGGAGCTGTGAATCCTGGTTGTTGTTCCAGAGTGCTACCCTCCGGATCCCTGTTGGGCTTTTTGTTGTCTCCTGTTGTCGCCCACCTGGGATTATATGTTTAGTCTTTATTGTCTGTCCTCCCCTTGGTGTTTTCCTTTAGAGCTAGTGGTGCGGACTAGTGTTCCCACTGCCCTGTTCACTATCTAGGGCTCATCTTAGGGAAAGCCAGGGTTTTAGGCACGTGATCGGCGTACGCCAGGTGCCAGCCGCAAGGTGAGTCAGGGGTCACCACCTTCCCTCTCACTTGGGCAGGGCCTTCCTCTTTCCCTCCCTCTGTGTCACGTATGTGATAGTCACGCCGATCGTGATACCAGTAAGGAAACACAATAAAGGAAAAGACTTATCTGAGCAAACAGCAGCAGCAGCCTCCAGCAGTGAACACTTCACCCAGGAACTAGTATAAAACACAAAGTGAGGCAGTATGGGAGGGAATATAAAGGAAGACGATTATTCTAAATAAGTGAGTCCTGGCAGAAGAAAAGGAGATGACAAAGTGAAACAAAAACAAAGAACGTCATACAAGAGGTAGAGAAGAACGTCTGTCAGAGCTTCTCACAGAACTGGCGGTGACAGGAGCATCCCAAAACGTCCACGATGCCTGGAATGAGGTCTGTGGGGCGATCCCTAATATGAAACCCTCGGACGACGTCGAGACCTATCTGGCGGTGTTCGAAAAGGTGGCCGTGAGGGAGAAGCTACCTCGAAATCGATGGGCTGAGGTCGTCGCTCCATTCCTGGCATGTGGACCCCAGCAGGTGTTTTTCGACTTACCGGATGATCAAGCGGCCGATTACATGACAGTAAAGTGTGAGATTCTGGAAAGACAAGGGGTCAATGTGATTGTCCGGGCCCATAGGGTGCATCAGTGAGAGTTTAACTTGCAAGACCTCAATATTATGATCTGTTACACTATTTGCAAAAACGTGCTGAGTTCCACTGCTATGCTGGACCGTCTGTTGGCTGATGTATTCTGGAGGGCTTTGCCATACCCTCTCCAGCACTGGATCAGCTAGGTGTCTCCTGGTAATGCCCTTGAGATGGTCGACCTGGTGAAGCGCTATGAGGCTACCAGGAATCTAAAAGGGGGTTCTTTTGGGAGCGGGGCAGTCAAACCTCTGAAATCTCCACCCCAGACCCGACCGGGATATACCCCCTGCAGACCCAGCTCCGATGGTCTGCTGGTGGTGTCAGCAGCCTGGCCACATAAGGGCCGACTGTCCCCATCGGGGTTACCGCCACTCATTGTATGCCAGGAAGCAATGTGCAACGGGTACCCCCAAGACTATTGACAATAGCCACCTATGCCAGGTGGAAGTGGGAGACACTCTGGTGGTGGCTCTGCTGGACTCAGGGAGTCTGGTGTCCCTGGTAAGAGCTGCCCTGGTGCTGCCCGCCGAGTATACTGGCCGAAAAGTCGGGGTCGTGTGCATGGAGACTTAATGGACTATCCCACCGCCCCGGTGTCTCTGTCCACGGTACCGGCAGCTGGACTCACAAGGTGGCCATCGCCACTAATTTACATTATAAACTTATAATTGGGAGAGACTACCCGGGTTTCCCGGCACTGTGGTTCATACGAAAGTTACCGATACCAGTGAGACAGGTGTAAACCCAGTAGAGTGGCCTTGCTCAGGGGGGAAACCGGAACCCTGGGAACCTGAGACCAAAGGGCCAGTGGTAGGGGTGGCCACAACTGCGGTGGAAGAGGGGGAGGCAACCCCGCTGAGTGTAATGGTGGGAGACATGGAGGATTTGCGCCAGGTCCTGAGTTGGCAGACCTCAACGTCTCGGGGGAAAATTTCGGTACAGCACAGCATCAGGACCCAACACTATCTCGGGCCTGGGAAAATGTTGTAATAGTTGATGGTGAACCTCAACAACCGAGGGCCGATGTTTACCCGTTTTGTGGTTCATCAGGAGATGCTGTATCGGGTAAACCAACTCCGGGGTGAGCATATTGAACAGCTCGTGGTGCCCAAGGCTTGTTCAGAGAGGTGGAAGAATATTGTAAGTCTTGCCCAACCTGACAGATAACTAGCCCCCAGCCACATTTCCGTAGTCTCCTGGTACTTCTCCCGATTATCGAGGTTCCATTTGAGCGAATTGCTATGGATCTCATAGGCTCAGTACAGAAGTCCGCTAGAGGGCACCAACACATCTTGGTCGTCCTAGACTATGCCACTCGGTACCCGGAGGCGGTGCACACATCGGCCAAACTCATAGTTAAGGAGTTAATGGAGATGTTTTCCCGAGTGGGACTCCCTAAAGAGGTTCTGACTTACCAGAGGACCCCTTTTATGTCAAAGGTCATGTGGGAACTCTGTAAGTTACTGCACATAAAACAGCTATGGATGTCTGTTTATCATCCGCAAATGGACGGCCTGGTAGAGAAGTATAATAAAACATTAAAAAAAATGTTAAAAAGAGTGGTGTCTAAGAATGGGAGGGATTGGGAGCTTCTTCTGCCCTATCTCATGTTTGCAATGCGATAGGTGCCCCAGGCCTTAACTGGGTTATCGCCCTTCGAACTGCTATATGGCCGGAAATCCTCGCGGTCTGTTGGACATAGCCAAAGAGGTGTGGAAACAGCAACCCACACCGTATAAAAGTGTAATTGAATATGTCACTCAGATGCAAGAGCAGATGGAGACAGTGTTGCCGCTTGTTAGGGAACATATGGAGGCAGCCCAGCGAGCCCAGAGTAGGGTCTATAATCGTCAGGCTCGGGTCCGGATCTTTAACCCGGGAGATTGGGTTTTGGTTCTAGTACCGACGGTGGACAGTAAGTTCCTGGCTAAGTGGCAGGGACCCTACTAAGTACTCGAAAAAGTTGGTGAGGTAAACTACAAGGTACACCAGCCTGGGCGGCGAAAGCCAGAGCAGGTGTACCATGAGAATTTACTTAAACCTTGGAAAGATAGGGAGACCAGTACCGATGACAGTCCGCGGTCGAGTTTTCTAGGGGAAGTGTTTCCAGCCCCACGGTCCGATACAAGGGAAGCAGTTGCCACAGTGAAGATTGCTGACAGCCTTTACTCTAAACAGACTGAGGATGCCAGGGAGTTCGTCAGTAGGCACATGGATGTGTTCTCGGACCTCCCTGGACGCACTTCTACCATCCAACATGACATTGTCACTGAGCCTCAGGCCAGAGTCCGGTTGAAACCATACCGGGTACCCGAGTCTCGGCGACAAGCCATCTCAGAAGAAGTGCAGCTAATGCTACAACTAGACGTTATTGAGTCGAAAACTGAATGGGCCAGTCCGATAGTCTTAATACCCAAGCCGGACGGGACGTTAAGGTTCTGTAACGATTTCCGCAAAGTAAATGAGATTTCTAAATTTGATGCATATCCCATGTCTCGGGTGGATGAGCTCATTGAGAGGTTAGGCCAAGCCAGGTATTTTTCTGTTTTCGACCTCACGAAAGGCAGGTACCCTTGATGAAGGCTGCCAAAGAGAAAACTGCCTTCATCACACCGGAGGGGCTGTACCAATATAAGGTGTTACCCTTTGGTCTGCATGGTGCCCCCGCCACTTTTCAACGGCTCAGTGGACATTGTGCTGCGTCAACATCGTCGGTACGCTTCAGCTTACCTGGACGATATTGTCATTCACAGTACTGCCTGGGAAAGTCACCTACCAAAAGTACAGGCTGTAGTGGATTCCCTTCGAAAGGCTGGAATAACAGCTAACCCCAAAAAATGTGCAATAGGGTTAAAGGAGACGAAATACCTGGGGTATGTCATTGGGCGTGGAGTCATCAAACCCCAAGTGAACAAAATAGAAGCAATACGGAATTGGCCCCGACCTGTCACTTCTAGGCAAGTAAAGTCGTCCCTGGCAATGGTGGGATATTATATGAGGTTTGTCCCCCACTTTGCTACAGTGGCCGCACCAGGGCTCTTGAAGGGACGCAAGTCAGTGATGGTCCACTGGGATGATCTGGCGGAAGAGGCTTTCTCTGCTTTGAAGTCGGCCCTGTGTGGGTCCCCGGTTTTGGTGACACCCGACTTCAAAAGGGAGTTTATAGCACAGACCGAAGCCTCTGAAGTAGGCCTCTGTGCTGTACTGTCTCAGGAAGTCAACTGGGTGGAGCATACCGTGGTCTTCCTAAGCCTTAAGCTTACACCAGCCGAGACCAGGTACAGTATAGTGGAGAGAGAGAGTGCCTGGCTATCAAGTGGGCACTCAAGTCTCTCCGCTATTATTTGTTGGGGAGAAAGTTCTGTCTGGTGACCTCTCAAATAGATGAGCCAGGCCAAGGACAGAAATGCCCAGGTTACTCCTATGGTTTCTCTCTTTACAGAACTTTAAGTTTTTGGTGAAACACAGGGCAAGCCGGTTACAGGGAAACACGGATGCCCTGTCCCGGGTACACTGTTTAACGTGTGTTCATCCCCTCAGGGTTAAACAAAGGGGGGAGGTATGTAGGAAGGTATGAGGGGTCGTTATTGATGGTGGTTCCTGGCCTCTGTGAAGTAAGAGCCAGGTATTTTCATGTGCTGAATTGACACTTGGCTATTTAGTATGGCTGTAAATAGCTGATCCGGGACGGCTTATACTGGGAGTAGTCAAAGTGCTGGGGGGGTGACTACTCCCCACGTTCCAGGCCGGGTCTTGGTAGGCTTATAAAAAACAGCCAGCACTGTCAGGTGGTGTGGGTTACCTCCCTCTGACAGTGGAGCTCTGGAGATCTCTGTGCTGAGGTCTGAAGACTGTGTGTCAGTTGGGCAGGCTGCCTTAATGGGAACCTGTCACCTCCCAAAACAACCCTAAGCCGCCAGCAATGTGTTTCTGATGATGCCTTTCTTCCTGAAGGCAGATGCAGTAAAAGTACTAAAAAAAAGTTGTTTTATCCCCTGTCTGGCGCGCTTCTCCACACATGCTTGAAGTCACGGAGGCAGCGGTCTCCTTGCTACAAGTTACGGTAACCATGCCCCCTTCCCTGCCCCTTCGCTGTGACTGACAGCGCTTATGCAGAGAGTTTGGCAAAGCCAGCCGAACTGCCGGCTGTCAGTCACAGTGAAGGGGCAGGGAAGGGGGCATGGTTACCCTGACCTGAAGCAAGGAGGCCGCTGCCTCCTTGACTTCAAGCATGTGTGCAGAAGCGCGCCGGGCAGGGGATAAACCACGTTTTCAGTACTTTTGCTGCATCTGCCTTCAGGAAGAAAGGCATCATCAAAAACACACAGCTGGGAGCTTGGGATGGTTTTGGGAGGTGACAGGTTCCCTTTAAAATCTGCAAGTGTACTTTCTCAAGCTGAGCATTCAGCCGGGTGTGAACTGACACCCAGGATACCAGGTGAACTTTATTTTGTTTTTCTGTGTGTGAACAAGCACCAAGCCTGAAAAGTCGTGTTATGTTATAATTGTGAATAAACACTGAAGAGTTATTTACAACCTGGTCCTTTGCCTCTATACTGCGTCCGCTAACCTGCCTACCAGAGCAAATCCCCACACTATGTATAAAGTCTATACAAGCTTTCTCCATTGTAACATCATACGAGGGTATCACTAGGTTATGCCCCCTATTGTCTGATAGGTGCAGGTCCCACCTCTGAGACCCACACCTATCTTGTAAATGCAGCCGAAAATGAAGCCGGCAAAGTGGTGACCGGTATTGCAGAGTTCCGGCCACGACCAGGCGTTCCAATTGGCCTGCCAAAAATATCCTAGAGATGCACTTGTCTATTTTCGGAATCCCCATAGACATGAATGGGAGCGCACTCCGCTTGCTCGGCCACCACTTCCATTCACTTATATGACGCCGACGGAAATAACCCAGCACCCTGCTTTTTTGATTGGTCCCTTAGAAATGAATGGAGGGCAGCCGCGTCCGCGGTGCACCCTCTTTTATTTTGCAGGCTGCATTTACGAGATAGGTGCAGGTTCCACCTCTGGGACCTACACCTATAAGACATTGGAGGCATATCCTAGCGATATGCCCCCATTGTCTGACATAGGAATACCCCTTTAAAGAGCTGAGCTTGTCTGTGCAGGTTGAGACATGTCTGGACAAACAACAATCACAGTAGCAGTTCAGTCTGATATAAAAGGCACTGGAAGTGACAGGATGGCAAGTGCAGTACAGTGTGGGTCTACAAAGAAAGTGAGAGATTTGTAGCTTTATTTGTAGCATACAGGAGCTTGTGATGTGTCAGAAAAACATAAGAGGTCAGCAATAGTTTTCTCTGTTGTTCTATAGTCCACAGGTTTCAGTCTTTGTGGACGTTTGAGCCTTTTGAGCTGTTATCGGTGATACTCACATTACATAAATGTCATGGCAGACCTAAACATGGGAGAGTGAGAAGACAGGCATTGAAGATGCTGGGGCAAATTTACTATTGAAAATATGCTCCAAAAATCTTGTATTGGTAAAAACTCATTCACTGCTGGTACTGTACAACGCTGCAGATTCACTGCATAAAAATCCACAACAGGAAATGCGCAGCTAATCAGCCAATTGTGAACTCAGTTGGTTTACTGATTAAATCACATTGATTGTCCGTCTGAATAAATAAAATCACTGTATGAGACGGTTAAAAGAAAACAAAAAATCTTTATTACAATTGTCTTTATATAAAATAAAAGAGGCTGAACCCTTTATAATTCTTCAAAAACAGACAGTGGGAGCTGGGTCCTAAATTGATAGCAGGGTATGTGACCTACTCTGTTGCCACTACCTGAAAGGACACAGAGGTCCGATAAAGGTGTGCTAAATAGTCAGTTGCACATTAACCATGGACCGAGACCAATACAGGTGTTATATAATAAAAGGTCTGGGAATATCGGACCCTAATACCAACTTAGGCCTCTTGCACACGAATATTTTTTTTTTTCTGTTTCCGTTCCTTTTTTGCGGATTCTGTTTGCGGTCCATATGCGTAACCATTCATTTCAATGGTTCCGCAAAAAAAAAACCTGAATGTACTGCGTATGCATTCCGTTTCCGTTCCGCTGAAAGATAGAACTTGTCCTACTATTGCCTGCAAATAACGATCCGTGGCTCTATTCAAGTCAATGGTTCTGAAAAAAAAAAATTGGAATGCATACTGAATGCATCTGTTTGTCTTCCGTATCCGTTTCATTTTTGCAGAACCATCTATTGAAAATTTTATGCCCAGCCCAATTTTTTTTATGTACTTACTGTTCAAACATTATTGTATGCTTCCATTTCCGATCTGAAAAAAAAGGATCACAAACGGAAGCCAAACGGAAAAACGTAACGGCAAAACGAAACGGAAGCAGAACGGAAACACTAAAACGGTTCCATTTAAAACGGACCGCAAAACCATACGGTCGTGTGCGAGAGGCCTTAGGTGTAGTATAAAAAAAGCCTAGCAGTATAGCCAATAATTGCAACTGCAAATTAAACTGCTAGTTTGAGTGTATCCATTTATGCACCATCATCTGATACAATTGAAAGCACCAGGGACTAGTCTAGCAACAATCTGTTAGCAAGCCCTGATGTAGCAAGGTGCAATAGATACAATGTCGGATAAGAAAATATCCTATCTAGCCCATTAGTTTAATTCCACATGGTCGTACACTGCTGTATGGGCACACGGCAGGGCGCGGAAGGGAAGGAGCAACATATGGATTTTGGAGAGCAGATGTTGCTGGGATAATTTCAAGTTACCATGTCGCATTTAAAGGGAGTCTGTTACCAGCATTTCACTTTTTTAACCCTTCCCACAGCTCCCTAGCATGCGTACAGTTAATCAAAACGTTACCTCTGGCATCTTTCCTGCTGTTATAAATCCATCAAAAACTATCTTTATAAGATATGCAAATTAGGGCTTGCAAGTGCCCAGGGGCGGCGTTACTCTCTTAGGTGCCCTGCTCTCCCAGCCTTTTCATTGCGTCCCCCGCCCTTCCTACCCTCCGCCCGCCCATCCTTTCCCTCTGACCGCCTTTCTCATAGATTGTTATTTCACTGATATCCCGCGCCTGCGCACTCATTCCCTTGGCCGGCGAATGCGCACTGCGAAGACCATTCCTTGTACGGTATCACAGTAACTATTGCGCATGTGCCGGCTAACGACGCGAAAACTCAACAAAGGAGGCGGTCCATGCGCATTAATTACTGTGATGCCGTACAAGGAATGGGCATCGCAGTGCGCATGCGCCGGCCAAAGGAATGAGTGCGCAAGCACGAGATATCGGCGGAATAACAAGCTATGAGAAAGGCGGTCAGAGAGAAAGGACAAGCGGGCAGAGGGTAGGAAGGGGCGGGGGGATGCAATGAAAATGCTGGGCAAGCTGCTTGGCCAGGACAACAGAACTAGGGAGCAGGTCACCTCCTACAGCGTTCCCTAACTCTGACCCTGACTCCTAACTGTATGAGCCGACCCAGATGGTAGGAGGGCTCATACTCGGGAACCTCGGGTCCCTACTAGCCCTCAGCAGATCCCTGAGCTAGGAGCTGGGTAAGACAACCTGTTCCTCCTAGACATAGAGGAACAGGAGTCTAAACTGGCCAAACTGCAAGGAAGGGGAAACATAAACAGTCTATGGATATGGCAGGTTGTTGTGCATTTTCATACGTATACAATATTATCTAATGACATTATGATAAAAATGTATGCTCATCTCATTGCCTTTAAGAATAAAATCAGCCTGAACCAAAGTTCTATTATGTGGCTGAGGAGGCCAAGATGAGTTCATGGCAAGTTCAATTTATAAAAAATAATTGTGAACATAAACGGACATTGTGTTTTAAAAGTTATTGCTAAAGATATGGGACCATCTGTAAGGAGTAAGTCAACTCCCTAAGACATATCTGTCTGGAGGGAACAAGGTTACTTGATAAGGTCTCATGTCCCTGAGGCACACCTGCTATATGAAGTTCAATTTATATATTCATAATTATATTATATATATCTCTGCATGGTATATTTAGTTTACAACATATGTTATTCAATAATTCATATAATGTATTATCTATGTGTAACAATGTATCGATTTATATATATGTCATACCATGTATTTACCATTTAGAAGGTATTGTAGAAGGTATAGAAACAAGTAAGTTTATGTTAATTGGATTTCTGGGAAGAGTAAATGCCATTTCAAAACAATAGTTATTCATGGATGTAGATAAGTGAAATGTACAAGTTCCGATGCCAAGCATCAAAGCCGCTATATGAAATTTTCATCAAGTCAACCTATATTTCAAAAAGATAGGAGAAGACAGTCAACTCCAACAAGTCCAGGATATAGGTAATTAAAAGTGTCAGGGAAAGACCTTCCTCAATGATTTATATAGAAAGGTCAACAAGGTCCTGAAAACGTATTATTAGATATTTAATTTTAATGCTTAAAGTTGTGATGTTCATTTACAATACCGCAGTGCCATCTGGAGGCAGATGGACAATATTATATTATTTCATTATTTGTTCTTTACCATAATAGGAGTTGATATGACATCATGGTGTTATTAGCATGCAAGTACACCCACCTTACCTGATTGGGAATCCCTAATCTAAAGGGGATGATTCTTAGATAAGGGGGGGAATAATTACTTGTGTGCGGGGTAGCAAAGGAGAACTAGAGAGAGAGGAAAAAAGATCCATATATCCATTGTTCCATTCATTCAATCAAAAAGAAAAACTTTATCAGAAGAAACTTGGATTATTCTTTTTGGACTACTAGGAAAGTTCTTCAGAACTGGTCCCATCTGAACGCTGTCTACCTTTGACCCGGTAACGTATATTTTGTTTACTACTCATGATATTAATAAGATATTTCTCTCGGTATATAGCCAAGAGTTCCCATACTGTGGGAATATATAGTCTTAGGTGCCTCCATAATGCTGATTATTCTCTTAGCAAAGATGCATATTGTTAATGGAGGATCTGACATTGTTTGAAAAGAGGACTAAACCCTTGGAAAGTTATTTTCCTTAGTCTGATTGCCGAGCTGAATATTTTATCATATTAATATCATATATTTTTGATTGGTCATAGGAAAACAGAGTCAAGGGATAAGTTATTTTCCTGTAAATCCGTATTTTATTGTTATAGCCTGTTTGATAACAGAAGATCCTAAGTTTCTCTTGGTATATGAGTCAGTTTGTTAAAAGTATGACACTGGTTGTCATAAATCATTTAATCATACTGTGCTGATCAGATAGGGGTGTGTCAACACCACCGTGTGGTACATTTTGGGTGTTACTTTGTAACTTCATCATTTGTTTTGCAGTTGTATTGTTTTTATATTCTTGGTTTTTATAATAAACGATTATATATTTTCGCATATACAATTGTTCCTTTGTTTCACTGCTTGCACAAATCAAATTAAGATACTTGATAAAAAGAACTTGGAGGCGTTTTTATGTCCGCCTGAAGGATAATATTATTTTTATATTTTTTTAATCCTCTCTTTTATATGAAGATTCTTTCATATAGAAAATACATGACAAGGTGAGTGAAACCACTTCCACACCTACCTGCCACAGACACACTGACTGGATCCCGTGCTCACATGCTGAATGTCCATACCAAACATAAAAGGACACAGCACACACACATAAACACACAGGAACCCAGATCCATAGCTGCAATAAGATAAGACATCACAAGAACATAAAATAAACATCACGCATAACTTTTATGACCACAAGGGTGGCCCTCCCTGGCAGATGGTATAAGAGACCAGGAGGATGACTCCAGCTTACAACAAGGCTGGAGTACCCCTCAGTAGAGATGTCGCGAACATAAAATTTTCTGTTCGCGAACAGAGAGCGCAAATTTTAGCAAATGTTCGCGAACGGGCGAACCGCCATTGACTTCAATAGGCAGGCGAATTTTAAAACACACAGGGACTCTTTCTAGCCACAGTAGTGATGGAAAAGTTGTTTCAAGGGGACTAACACCTGGACTGTGGCATGCCAGAGGGGGATCCATGGCAAAACTCCCATGGAAAATTACATAGTTGACGCAGAGTTGGGTTTTAATCCATAAAGGGCATAAATCACCTAACAATCCAATTTTTTTTTTGAACAACGTGGTTTAAAACATCCAGTGTGTGTATACGATCAGGTATGATGTTGTATCGATCAGGTAGTGTAAGGGTTACGCCCACTTCACAGACATTGACAGACCAAACTCCCCTTTTAATGCACGGCAAACAACCGCAAACAGTCCATTTGCCCAACCGCAAACTCCCCATTTGCACAAGGTTGGATACCAAGCTAGCCATGTCCCGTTGATGTCATTGGAGGTTTCTTCCTCCACCCAGCCACGTACAATACCAAGGGTCCCCGAAAGGTGAATTGAATAGATTTTTCGAACGGGAAGATGGTTAAAAAAACACTGGCTCCCTTCCCTTTGTTTGAATCCACGGTCACTGCTTCTGCGCCATGCAATTTACTGTCACACCCGATATGAGTAGTATTTTCTGTAGTTCTCTTCTCATCAGTTTAATCCCTGTTACGTCCCATATCAGGGATTGCCTTTTGTGAAAAAAAATTTAGGCCGGGTACCTTCGACTGCCTTCACAGTGACAGACCAAACTCTGATACACCTTTTACCTCTTCCCCAGTTAGATTCCCGTTGTGCTGTGACATCCCCCTTATAAGCTGTGTAAAGCATATTTTTTAGTTTGGTTTTGAACTGCTGCATCCTTTCTGACTTTCGGTAATTTGGTAACATTTCCGACACTTTCTGCTTATACCGGGGGTCTAGTAGCGTGGCCACCCAGTATAGGTCGTTCTCCTTCATCCTTTTTATACGAGGGTCCCTCAACAGACATGACAGCATGAAAGACCCCATTTGCACAAGGTTGGATGCCGAGCTACTCATTTCCTGTTCCTCCTCCTCACTGATGTCATTGGCGGTCTGTTCCTCCCCCCAGCCACGTACAACACCACAGGTTCCAGATAGGTGACAACAACGAGCACCCTGGGATGCCTGCTGTGATTGGTCTTCGTCCTCCTCAAATCCACATTCCTCCTCTGACTCCTCTTCCTCCTCTTGCAGCGTAGCCGCAGGTCCGCCAAGCGATGATAAGGCTGTTTCTGGTGGTGATGGTGACCACAACTCTGCCTCTTCACACTCATCTACAGCCTGATCCAGCACTCTTCGAAGGGCACGCTCCAGGAAGAAAACAAATGGGATGAGGTCGCTGATGGTGCCTTGGGTGCGACTGACTAGGTTTGTCACCTACTCAAAAGGACGCATGAGCCTACAGGCATTGCGCATGAGCGTCCAGTAACGTGGCAAAAAAATTCCCAGCTCCGCAGAGGCTGTGCTAGCACCCCTGGTCATACAAATACTCGTTGACGGCTTTTTCTTGTTGGAGCAGGCGGTCGAACTATTAGGAGTATTGAATTCTAATGTGTCGGGCTATCGCAAATCAAGCGCCTTACTGGCATGTTGTTTCGGCGCTGAATGTCTGAAAAGTGCGCCATGGCCGTGTAGGAACGCCTGAAATGGCCACACACCTTCCTGGCCTGCTTGAGGACGTCCTGTAAGCCTGGGTACTTAGACACAAAGCGTTGTACGATGAGATTCAACACATGTGCCATGCACGGCACATGTGACAACTTGCCCAAATTCAATGCCGCCAACAAATTGCTTCCATTGTCACACACCACTTTCCCGATCTCCAGTTGGTGCGGGGTCAGCCACTGATCCACCTGTGCGTTCAGGGTGGACAGGAGTGTTGGTCCAGTGTGGCTCTCTGCTTTCAGGCAAGTCAACCCCAAGACAGCGTGACACTGTCGTATCCGGGATGTGGAATAGCCCCTGGGGAGCTGGGGGGATTCAGTTGATGTACAGACAGACGCCACTGCAGAAGAGGACTCAGCCGAGGAGGTTATCGAAGAGGATGGAGTAGAGGAGGTGGCAGTAGGCCTGCCTGCAAGTCGTGGCGGTGTCACCAACTCTGCTGCAGAGCCACGCATTCCATGCTTGGCAGCCGTCAGCAGGTTGACCCAATGCGCAGTGTACATGATATACCTGCCCTGACCGTGCTTTTGCAGACCAGGTATCAGTGGTCAGATAGACCCTTGCCCCAACACTGTATGCCAGAGATGCCATGACTTCCTGTTCAATCACTGAGAAGAGGCTTGGGATTGCCTTTTTTGAAAAAAAAATTCATCCAGGTACCTTCCACTGTGGTATCCCAATAGCGACAAATTTTTTAAACTACCAGCTGGTATCGTAAAAGTTGGTGGGCTAAGAGTTACGTCAAGCCAGCTGTCAGACGCCGGCCAAGGGGGTGACTCTGTGACATTGGCTTCTTACGCTCAAACATTTCCTTTACAGACACCTGACTGTGGGCAGATGAGATGGAACTGCTGAAGGTGAGAGGCGGAGTGGCGGGTGGTTGAGAGGGGGCAAGGAGGACAGCAGTGGTTGACTGTGGCTGAAGATGCTGGACCAGGAGGAGGATGGTGGCTTTGAGTTTGTGTGCTGCTTGTACTCATGTGTTGATCCCATTGGAGTTTGTGATGTGAGATCATGTGCCTTCGCAAAGCAGTTGTACCGAGGTGGGTGTTGGACTTCCCACGACTCAGTTTCTTTTGGCACAGGTTGCAAATGGCATCACTGTTATCAGAGGCAGACACACACAAAAAATGCCACACTGCAGAGCTTTGCAATGACAGGCATTCTGGTGGTGGCAACAGCATGCGTTGATTGGCATGCTGTCTGGCTGACCCCAGGTGCAGCTACATGCTGTCTGACTGTGCCACTAGTTCCTTGCGACGACCTCCCCCTGCTTCCAACTCGTCTCCTTCTTCTCTCTGTCTCCCCTTCAGAAATTTATTTTATCTGCAAGGTATTTGTGAGTGACACCCTGTAACGGTATGAGTGGTGGCCTAGCCAGTGGCCACAGTACAGTCTGTGGGCCAGACACACACTGGCTTGCAACTGGGATTATATCACAGAAAAATAATAAATTTAATTTTTTTATCTGCAAGGTATTTGTGAGTGACACCCTGTCACGGTATCAGTGGTGGCCTAGCAGCAAGTGGCCACAGTACAGTCTGTGGGCCAGAAACACAAGCTTGCAATTGGGCTGTATACACAGTGTGGTCCTCAGAGTGCCTGATGAAGGGCGATTATTAAGCCTGAAACGTTGCAACTGACATACCACCTTTTCCGGCTGAAATAACATGAAATAAAATCATTATCTTTTCACTACCTAAGGAGTGCTGTCCTAAATATTTGTGAGATTTATAGTTCTGGAGGTGGAGCTTTAGAACACAACCTGGACGTGCACCCACCCTTGCCATTTTATGAATAGAGTGCTGTGGCCCATTTTCCTGTAAATACTTGCAATTGGGATTATATCACAGAAAAATAATAAATTTAATTTTTTTTATCTGCAAGGTATTGTGACACCCTGTATGAATGGTGTGCACACAATACTGTCTCTGGGCCACACAGTCACTCGCTGGCTTGCAAATGCGATTATATCACAGAAAAATAATATAAATTGACCTTTTTTTATCTGCAAGGTATTGTCTGTGACACCCTGTATGAATGGTGTGCACTGTGCACACAGTACTGTCTGTGACTGAAACTGCAGCCTCTCACACACGGGCAGCCAGGCAACTGCAATATATATATATATATATATATATATATATATATATATATGAAACAAAAAAAGCAGACTGATGTACCAGCCCTAAAAAGGGCTTTTTGGGGTGCTGTCAGGAGGCTGTCCTTACAGCAGATGAGTCTGTGGACACAGAAGTTCAGAACAATGCCCTAGCTAACGCTTTCCCTATTGAATCAGCAGCAGCAGCACTCTCCCTCCTCTCACTAAGAAAGCAGCTTCAGAATGAATCTAAAATGGATGCTGTCCAGGAGGTGGGAGGGTCTGCTGCTGATTGGCTGGAATGTGTCTGCTGACTGAGGTACAGGGTCAAAGTTTGCTCAATGATGATGTATAGGGGCGGACCGAACATCGCATATGTTCGCCCGCCGCGGCGAACGTGAACAAGCTATGTTTGCCGGGAACTGTTCGCCGGCGAATAGTTTGGGACATCACTACCCCTCAGCTTCAGATCTCAACTGAGGCCAAATAGCCCAAGTAGCCACACTCACACACACAGTGGAAAGGGAATTAACCCTTCCAACGCCAGACAGGGTAGTGAACCACTTAAAGGGGAAGTGCACACACACACACATAAACCCTGTGTACACCAAACAGATAAAAGGCACACCTAACAAGACAGGTTGCCAGGTGCAACCGCATGCACCTGACAGCAAGCTGCCTAGCAACAGCTCAGGCTGCTATACTGCCAATACAACATGTTGCCGGCGGCAACCACACGTGAGGCAACATACTTCAGCCCTCACCTGTGATTGACCACAAGACAAGACCGCAGGCAACTGCCTGTGCTTTCAGGAGTCACGGCCATGACCATGGTCGTGACAGTAGCCCAATTTTGGAAACTACGAGATAAAATGACAGTTTTATTAGTACTATTTTGGGGTACATATGATTTTTGCTCCTGCAATATGAATCTTTTTGTGGGGCAAGGTAACAAAAAAATGTCTGTTCTGGCACCATTTTTTGCGGGAAGAGTTTACGGTTTTATTGGTACCATTTTTGGGTACATATGATTTTTTGATCATTCAATATTACATTTTTGGGACAAGGTAACCAAAAAATGGCTGTTTTTGCAGTTTTTATATTATTTTTCTATGGTATTCACATTAGGGGGTAGGTCTTATTTTTATAGAGCCGCTCGTTATGGATGCGGCAATATCTAAAAAATGTATTTTTATTACATTTTTCCATTTTTTATTTTTATAAAAAATCCGTTTATGAAGGGAAAGGGTCACTTTTTTAGGTAAACTTTTATTTTTATAAAACACTTTTGTTTTTAATTTTTATCCCAGTAAAAGGACTTCAACATTTCAGAGTCTGATCCCGGTATTGTACTACTGAAACAGTCTGGGGGCTGGATCTCACAGCCTTCCACACATGGCAGACCCCAAGCCCTTTGCGTGGCCTGGAGTTGCCATTAGCCCCCTGTCACTGCAGCGCAGGGGGCTGATGGAGAGACAGAGGGAGACCCCGCCATCTGTGAATCTCTTATATGCCATGGTCAGAGTTGATCATGGTATATAAGGGGTCAAGTTGCCGACATCAGCATTTACAGTGATGCAGGAGGATTAAGCAGGGTCCTGGCTGTCAGTCACAGCCGGGCCCCGATCATCATAATGTACTAGTATGTCAATTTGTGGAAAGTCACTTCTTGCTGTGACATACTAGTACATCACATGTTGACAAGGGGTTAAGCCTGTCTATGTTTACGCTGTCTTACTTTTAGGCCTAGTTCACACGAACGTATGGCTTTTATAGTTTTTTGCGGTCCGTTTTTCACGGATCCGTTGTTCCGTTTTTGAGTTCCATTGTGTTTCCGTTTCCGTTCCGTTGTTCCGTTCCATTTTTCCGTATGCCATGTACAGTTTACAGTAATTACATAGGAAAAATTGGGCTGGCCATAACATTTTCAATAGATGGTTCAGAAAAAACGGAACGGAAACGGAAGACATACGGATGCATTTCCGTATGTGTTCCGTTTTTTTTGCGGATCCATTGACTTGAATGGAGCCACGACCCGTGATTTATGGCCAAATATAGGACAAGCTCTATCTTTCAACGGAACGGAAAAACGGAAACAGAAGGCATACGGAACACATTCAGTTTTTTTTGCGGAACCATTGAAATGAATGGTTCCGTATACGGACCGTATACGGAACACAAAAAAACGGCCCGTACACCCGCAAAAAAAACGTTCGTGTGAACTAGGCCTTAGACAGTAAGGCCTCATGCACACGAGAAAGTAGTTTTTTTGTGGTCCGCAAATTGGGGATCCGTTGTCCGTTTTTGTTTCCATTGTGTTTCCGTGTGTCTTTCGGTTTTTTGGGCGGATCGCCAAACGCCCAAAAAAAAAAGGAAGGTAAAAAAAAGTGTAATTTTAATATCCCCACCCAGGATCAAGAGTAAGAATATTGGTAAAAACTCATTCACTGCTGGTACTGTACAACGCTGCAGATTCACTGCACGAAAATCCACAACAGGAAATCCGCAGCTAATCAGCCAAAAAACTTTCGTGTGCATGAGGCCTTACTGTCTAAAAGTAAGAAAGCGTAAACAGGATACTGGTATATATGCTGGTCACCAGGCAACTGATTCTACAAAAACGGACGTGGATGACGGTTGTGCATCCGTATTTTTGGTGGTCCCATTGACATAAATGGGTCCGATAACCATTTTTCGCGGACAAGAATAGGTTATATTTTTTTGACGGACTGGAACCACGGATGCGGAAGAGTATCCTCATTTTCAATGGCTCCATGGAAATGGATGGGTCCGCATCAGATACGCTCAAATCGGCGGAACGGATGCAGAAACAAACAACGGTTGTGTGCATGAGGCCTAAGGGCATGTTCACATGGCAGACTTTGACACTGTCAAAGTCTGCCTGGTACTCTGACAAACAGCCGATGTTTCTCATATGTTTCTGACTGGAGCTAAACTGCCAGCGGACACCCGCTGCGGCTTCAAGTGGCGTACGTCCCGACCCCACACCAAGAAGAGACATGTCCCTTCTTTGCGCAGTCACAGCTAGGGTTGCCACCTTTTCTTCAAGCCAAACCCGAACACGGGTGGAACGCATCGGGACCGGAAGTTGCGTTCCAAAGGCCGGAAGTGGGTCCAGCTGTGGAGCGCAAGCTGTAACTGAGGAACGGGCCAAGCAGACAGGATATCAGCTGATCGCCCGCAGTGACAGCTGATCATCCGCAGTGACAGCTGATCGTCCCCGCTGCTGACACCTCATCGGCCACCGCCGCTGACTGACACCCGACGCCGCCAGCTGTCAGGTGTGCAAGTCTGCAGTTTGAATCCTGTGCCCTGGTCTGAGAAAGGCTTGTACCCGGGCACAGGATTACAAACCCGGACTGTCCAGGTCATTCCCGTACGGGTGACAACCCTAGTCACAGCCGGACAGTCTGGGTTTGTAATCCTGTGTCCGGGTACAAGCCTTTCTCAGACTCGGGCACAGGATTCATTTCAAGCTGCAGTGAAGACTGTCTGACTTGCTCGGACCAGCTCGAACCTGAAGAGGACGAGGCCGCCGGTCAGAATGGATTGGAAGCCGGAGAGCTGAGGGGCTGCGGGTGGGCAGGAGCAGGAGCATGAAGACGCTGCTGAAGGAGAGAACTAAACCCGCGCCCCACAGATCAGGCCGGATAACAATGAGACGAGCCGCGGGCCTGCGCTCCTCCTGTCCCCGACTCTTCTGCTGCTCTACTTACACAACAAAAGAGCGAGGATATATCATGGTAAAAAATCTCATTTTATTCAATTATATGACATGATCAATACAAACAAGAGCTGGAGGGACAGGACATGGAGACTGAGCCACAATAGGGCTCTGCAATGTGGAGAATCACATTTGGGGATAATATGACCATAAACAGCAGGTAACACAACTATTTAAGCAGAGGCCATGACCACTGGAGTAGTTGCGGGTGCAATTGCTGTTCCCTAGTGAATAACAACTACCTTGCTCTCAGTCATGGCATCTAACAGATGAACACTGGGATATAGGAGGACGGTGAGATACTAATCAAATTGATGGCATAATACAAATAAATCAAGTCACTCGTCCCACCCTATTCCAGGTACCTCCTGACGAAGCCTACGTGGCGAAACACGTGGCGAGGTTGAGGCGTTTGGGGATCTGTGTCACCAGTTTACAGCAGCAACATGGGTAGGTAACATGGTACCTGGAATAGGGTGGGACGAGTGACTTGATTTATTTGTATTATGCCATCAATTTGATTAGTATCTCACCGTCCTCCTATATCCCAGTGTTCATCTGTTAGATGCCATGACTGAGAGCAAGGTAGTTGTTATTCACTAGGGAACAGCAATTGCACCCGCAACTACTCCAGTGGTCATGGCCTCTGCTTAAATAGTTGTGTTACCTGCTGTTTATGGTCATATTATCCCCAAATGTGATTCTCCACATTGCAGAGCCCTATTGTGGCTCAGTCTCCATGTCCTGTCCCTCCAGCTCTTGTTTGTATTGATCATGTCAGATAATTGAATAAAATGAGATTTTTTACCATGATATATCCTCGCTCTTTTGTTGTGTAAGTTGTAGTAGGTTGGGGAGTTGGGTATTGTAGGCTATAACTCCTTTCCTATCACAACACCTCCCCTCTCCCCCGGTCTCCGTTACCGGGCCCAGGAAAGCTGCCGGACTCTCACAAACTCTACAGTCAGTGTGTCAGCCCTGAGGGACGGTTCCCGGGGAATGATGGCCACATTACTCTAACTGGGGGTCACTAATGGGGGCATCATTCTTACTGGGGGGGCACCAATAGGGGGCATTAATTATTCTGGGGCGCACTAATAGGGCCATTACTCTTACTGGGGCACACTAATGAGGGCATTACTATTACTGAGGGGGCGCTAATGGGGCATTACTATTACTGGGGGCGGTAATGGGGACTTAAATATTCCTGGGGAGCCACAGTATGACAGCGACTTCACACCCTGTGTTAAGCCACGCCCCCACGCCCTTTGGGGTGTGGCTTAACTTGTCCAGTATTTTTTGTTGGGAAAGGTGGCAACCCTAGTCACAGTGCTGCATGCCATTGAAAGCAAGTTCCACCAGCAAACTCTGCTGCCTGCACATGCCCTATTAGTAAATCGGCCAACCCCTACATAGGACTAGTGGAGGGTGTAGAAACAGATCTAAGTGGAAACAACAACAAAAATCTCTGCACAACATGAAGATCCCGCAGCAGCTCTGCTACACCACAGGTTGCCGAAACACGCTCCGCCCTCCAACGTTTTCCCATCGGATGGGGCGGGGCGTCTGCCGCCATATTTACTAAGGGAAAAACCTTCCTGTATGGGGGGAAAGCGAAACCTGACGGAAAGGGCGGATGGGACGAAAAGCAGACAGCCAATCAGAGAAGCACAGGCTGAACATCCACCAATGGGAATGTACAGAGGGCTGACACGACTTCCGGGGTTGCTTTTTGGCCTGGACGCTGCAGGTAGTAAGGAGCTGTTGTCTGGGTGGAGAGCGGAGCTGGCGGGGCGGACTCGTGCGGCGGGGATGCGGTGAGCATGTGTCTATGAGCGGGCCCGGAGCAGCGGCTGAGACCCGGAGAATTTAAAGGCCGGATGTTACATACACGGCTGGGCTGTGCAGGACGCATCCCTTCAGTGTACGGGCTGGTAGGTGAGTATTGTGTGCTCCTCCCATGTGATCCCAGCAAACCTGAGACACTCTGTGCTGCTGTGATATTGTATATCCCACTGTAATAGTGTGCAGGGGCTGCCAGCACACCCAGTGTGCAGTGCTTTCTGACAACCTCACCCTGCTGGTTCTGTAGTTTAGCCCACTGTCAGACAGGGCTCTGTAGGGTAGGAGGTCTCTGATTGCAGGGTAGAGGGGCACTGCCTTCTATACAGCCTGCCCTCTAACAGGGAATGAAGCTTTCCCCGCCCCAGAAGTGCCACCACTGCCGTATAGTGCAGCTGAATAACGTTCTGTGTGCGACCATTTAAAAGGCTTGTCCACTCCTTGACTATGCTCAGGATAGGACATCAATAATCAATCAGCAGGGTCCTGGCACCCTGCGTCCTCACCGATCAGCCAGTTTTGTAGTAGATTCGTCCATTGTGCAGTGGATGTAGCTGGTTACTGTGGCATGGCTCCCACTGAAGTTAATGGGACCAGCGCTGCACCCACTAGCTCTGTCCACTGCAGAGTTATGTAGTTCCAACGCTGGAGCTACTCCAAGACAGCGAGGTGTCAGACCCCCACCAATCAGATATTGAAGGCATCTCCTGTGGATAGGCGAGGCATAGTAAACCAGTGGACAGCCCCTTTAAGACCACTTTCAGATAAGCAAGTGTCACGCTCCGGACTCGCAGCGCAGCACTTGTCCTGAACTTCCAGCACTGCCAGGGTTGCATAGCATTATATGGATTTAGAATGCCATGTAGCCCTTAGAGATCTGGAATGTATTGGATAACACTGACACAATGCTGTCAGTGTTATCCGATACATTTCAGACCTCTAAGGGTTACATGGCATCATAACTCAATACAATGCTATGCGACCCCGGCAGTGCTGGGAGGTCAGGACGGGTGCTGCTCTGCGAATCCGGAGTGTGACACTCGTTCACTCTAGCAAGGGTCCATTCACACAGACACCGGCAATGTGCGTTCCGCGTTTTGCGGACCGCATTTCGCCATCACTCTCATAGAAAATGCCTTTTCTTGTCCGCAATTACCGGCAAAGAATAGGACATGTTTTTGTTTTTTTTGTGCGGCTCTGCAAATGCGGACGGCCTATTCCTGCCCCATTGAAAATAAATGGGTCCGCACCTGTTCTGAAAAATTGCGGAACGGATGCGGGCCCATTTTCCGGACAAGTGAATGGAACCTTGGTGTTAGTTAAAGGCTATGTACAATACAATTTTTATTTATTTTTTTCTGATTGCATTTTACTCATTTTTGGTAAATCATTTTTTCTATTGGCCTTAATTAAAAATATTGAGCTGTTCTGTCACAAAACTGTCTGTGAAGGTTCTCATTTATCCAGGTCATGGTATATATCTGTAAAGAATAAATCAAGGCAACTGGACGTACTGTAGTTCTTTTGAAAACGTTTCACTCGTTCTTCCAACGAGCTTTCTCAATTCTGAGCGACTGTACAAAAATTCTGGGAATAAATATGTAACTGAATCCACATCTGGTAATTATACCCAGCATTGGGTCAAAGGTGTTGATTCCATTGTCCTAATTGGAGTCAGTAGGTGATAAAGACGTCAAGACAGCATTGTATGTGGCGGACAATAAATGTCTAACCCCCCCCCCCCCCCCCCACCTCTATTCAAGCTTGGCTTCTCCATTTTTACGTAGATGGCCTCCTTCACGCCTCGTTTGTACCAATCGGCCTCCTTATCCAAAACACATACTTGACTGTCAAGTACGTGTTTTAGATAAGGAGGCCGATTGGTACAAACGAGGCGTGAAGGAGGCCATGTACGTAAAAATGGAGAAGCCAAGCTTGAATAGAGGTGGGGGGGGGTTAGACATCTATTGTCTGCCACATACAATGCTGTCTTGACACCTTTTTCTGGGAAGTCTTTATCACCTACTGACTCCAATTAGGATAATGGAATCAACACCTTTGACCCAATGCTGGGTATAATTACCAGATGTGGATTCAGTTACATATTTATTCCCAGAATTCTTGTACAGTCACTCAGAATTGAGAAAGCTCGTTGGAAGAATGAGTGAAAAGTTTTCAAGAAATCTACAGTACGTCCAGTTGCCTTGATTTATTCTTTACAGATATATGTCACAAAACAGTTTTTCTAGCTGTGTGACTGGTACTTTCACTTTGTGCCGGTCATCTAATAAGCCTTATTTCTAAGCTACTGAGAGGTCATAAACTCTTAAGCCACATTCTTATCAGTAAGGTGAGATCTGAGCTATAATGAGTGTTTATAATGTCAGAGAGCAGAGCCCCCATTTGTTCCTGGTCTGATGGAAAATCCAAAGGCTGCTACTAGAGCATGTCAGCTCTGTACAGAAAAAAAGGCTTCATATTTTTAATAAAGGACCAATTAAAAAATATATTTTAGCTCAGAATTAGTACAATGCAGTAATAAAAAAATGCCCCCAAAGGTGTACATGGCCTCTAAGAACTACTTTGGTTGCTGCGCATACTGTATGCTAATTACCTGCATGCCGTCATGGAGGTGGAGCCACGTGACTGAAGAGTCACCATGGATGATCACTAAACGGTGCACCTCATTTCAGTGTCCTGGATGCTGCCATAGGAGGCGTATCAAGGCCTCAGTGGTATGACCACTAATAGATGGGGCTGTGTTGTTGTTTCCTGTGGCCAGGAGCGCGATGCTTGGAACATCCGTGATGGAGCTGCAGTACTTTAAGGGGTTGTCTGAGATTTTGGTATTGATGGTCTATCCTCAGGTTGGGTCGTCAATATCAGATCGGTTGGGCTCCGACTCCCGTGAGCGCCGCAGCCTCTTCTAGGCTAGTGACGTCAAGTTAATCGGGCTGAGCAGCTATCCAGTGGATGGTGCCTGGCTTGATCAGCCTCCGGGACCTCCTCACATAGCTGCTCAGCAGGTGTCCTGGGCGTTGGACTTGCGCCGCTCCTGAAGATAGGTCATCAATATCAGGATCTCCGAAAACCCCTTCTATCAGCAGGTTTGTTCTACCCTGAGACCCTGATTTGATCAATGTTGATCAACTTTTCATAACTTGGTTTAGTTTTGAGCCAAATTGGTAGTCGGCACAATCCCACATGCGTGCTGGGCAGTCCTTTGACTTGCAGCTCCGCTTGCTGCTGATGGACAGCCTTCTCACTATGCACAGTATAGAGGGAATGTTTATAATCAGTGGTGGGAGCCACTGCTCATCAATCTGAAGGACTGCTCTGCATGCACACAGCAGTACGCAGACCATATCGTCTGCTTCTGCCTTGACTGATAAAGAGCAATTTTATTAAAACTGCTGCAAGCAAGTTACACATCAGGGTTTCCATCACTCATTTATGCTGCCCTCAAGTTTTCAGCATTGGCCTTCAGAGAACTGGTGGGAGTCCCAGCAGTTAGACCCCTGCCGATTAGAAAGTGATGCCATACAAAATATACCATAACTTCCTATAGGGATAAATCTTCTAGGGTTCACATAGCAATAGCCCGATCACTGCTGTATTATGTGTTTGCCCCATTACCAAAGGAGGGGATTTCAGTAATAAACAAAGGCTTGGTATGTAGAGCTGTAAGTAGTCATTAAAGGTGTATTTCAGTTACTACAAGTTATCCACAATCCCGTGAATGGGCCCCCCATCCTAATGGTACAGCAGGTCGATCATGTGCCCCGCTGGGCCATTCATTCTCTACAGGATTGCTCTCGGCTGTCTCCAGCAGCACCCTAAAGAATGAATGGAGCAGCAAGGTGCATGCCTAACCCACTACGGATGGGGGAACTGCACCCCTGTTCTAAGAAAAGGTGGGGTCCTAGATGGAGGATAACTTGTAGTAATCAGAGGACCCCTTTAAGGCTACTTTCACACTAGCGTTTTTCTTTTCCGGCGCTGAGTTCCGTCCTAGGGGCTCAAATCCGGAAAAGAACTGATTAGTTTTATCCTAATGCATTCTGAATGGAGAGTCCGTCCCTCAGGATGCATCAGGATGTCTTCTGTTCAGTCTTTTTGACTGATCAGGCTTTTCAGAAAAACGTAGCATGCAGTATTTTTACCTCCGGCCAAAAAGCCTGAACACTTTGACTGAACGCCTGATCAGGCTTTTTTCCCATTGACTTGCATTAACGCCGGATCCGGCCCCGTGTGTTCAGTCAAAACGGATCCGGCTTTTGCATGTTAAACCCGAAAAATGTGAAAAAAAAGTCCATAAATGGCGGATCCGTTTTTTCCAATGCATTTTTCCATTGTGATCGAAAGCCTGATCAGGATTCAAATGTAATCCGTTTTCACACGTTTTTCCGGATCCGGCGGGCAGTTCCAGTGTCGGAATTGAACGCCGGATTAAAACAACGCTAGTGTGAAAGTAGCCTAACGCTGAGGTCCTAAGTTTAAATGCCATTGAGCCTGCTTTAGGTCCGTAAAACTGCTGCTGACTGCATGGAGCAGAGTTGACACAGTACACAATGACATATTTGTCACTGTGCACCAAGTGCCATCCTGCTTCTCACTATGTTTGGAGTTATGAAAAGATTGATCATTTCTAATAAAGTTGAATTGCTAACACGTATTCCCTGATTTTCTATTACTAGGATAGGAAATGCTTTTGGATTGTTAATGTAATAATGTAATGTATTTCTTAGGTGATTCATGGCCGGGGACGTGGAAGGGTACTCTTCTTCAATCCACGATAGCAGTGTCACTGCAGGATTCAGGGCACTGTACGAGGAAGGCCTGTTGGTGGATGTCACCCTTGTGATAGAGGATCACCAGTTTCAAGCGCACAAAGCACTGCTGGCAACTCAGAGTGACTACTTCCGTATCATGTTCACTGCCGACATGAGGGAGCGTGATCAGGACAAAATCTACCTTAAGGGATTGACCGCTACAGGCTTCAGCCGCGTGCTCCAGTTTATGTACTATGGTAACATTGACCTTAGCATGGCTACCGTCCATGAAATCCTGCAGGCGGCTATGTATGTGCAGTTGACTGAAGTTGTAAAGTTTTGCTGTTCTTTCCTCATGGCTAAAATTTGTCTGGAGAACTGTGCCGAGATTATGAGGCTTCTGGATGACTTCAGCGTTGACGTTGAAGGTGTCAGAGAGAAGCTTGACGTGTTTCTGTTGGAGAACTTTGTTCCTCTTATGGCTAGACCTGACTTTCTCTCCTACCTTAGCTTTGAAAAACTCAAGAGCTACCTGGACAATGATCGTCTGAGTCGGTTCCCCGAGATTGAGCTGTATGAAGCTGTTCAGGCTTGGTTGCGACATGATAGGAGGCGCTGGAGACACACAGATACCATCATTCAGAACATCAGGTTTTGTTTGATGACTCCATCCCATGTCTATGAGAAGGTTAGTGAGTTTGAAAGCACTAGACAAGAATCTTCACTTAGCTAGGGCTGCACAACATCAATAGGTAAGATATACGCTTGTGGGATAACAAACTAGAGAAATGTACTAATTAGGAGACTATCAAGGACGAGCTGGCCTCCGATTATTTCTTTCTGTATATCATTTGATTATTTTTATTTTTTTTGTCATTTTTGTTAATTTTTTATTTTTTTTTTTACAGCAAATAAAATATCATGTGTATGTATAGAAATATATTAGCATTGTCCTTCTTAAATCAGTTATCGGTTATTATCCTTTTTCTTTTTGTCTTGTATTTAGTAGCAGGTTTTTATTTTTGGTTTCAGTGGTTGGCCCTAGACCTGTCTGAAATTGCAGTTCCAGTTATGTGCATTGCTGAACCTGACCCTTTCATACCGTTGAAATAAAGCCCATGTATAAGTACACAGAACATAGGCACACCGATTTATATCCTGTATGTATAAGGTTAACTAAAGTACAGTACACGGCCAAAAGTATGTGGACACCTGGTCCTCACCTGTACAAGCTTGTGTACAGCTTGGAGTGAGCCCCTCTTGTATGAGCAGTTACACTTAGGAAGGCTTTCAACTAGATTTTGGATTATGACAACTGGAATTCGTATCCAGTGAGAAACATTTTTTACAAATAATTCTTTGCTTGCAGTTGGCACTCCAATCCATCCCAAAGATGTTTGATGGATTTGAAGCTGTCCACAACTCTGCCAACCAATTTCTTCTGTGGACCTTATTTTATACACCAGAAATGTACTTGCGTGCTTTCAAAATCCAAAGAGCCAACAGATTTTACTGAAGAGATCTCCTGGCGTTGATACATCCATGAGGCTGGTGGTAACATTTGAGACGTCTTCTGACAATGTTTCCACTGATCCTGGTCTCTATGGCAGTATACTTTACATCAATCTTGCCAATGCTCAGCATTGTGCGTGGTCATCTCAGGCTTTTATTTAGCTGCTTGGTCATGGAAACCCCATCCATGATTCTCCTGTGAACACTTGTGTTGACCTGTCCAGGTCAGTTTGGAAGCTGCTATGGTGTGCTGCAAGTGCAAACAAGGACAAGTTATTATTCACCTCAGCATTTTATGAGCCATTTCTTTACACTTCACAATACCAGTGCTTACTTTTGACCTGCCAGCTCTAACACGGCAGACATTTGATAAACTGACATTTTGAGATGTCGTGTTCCATCACGGTGCTATGTTTAAAGTAACTTTCCTCTCCAATACTTTAGTCATGGATGGTTTTATACGAGACCCTTTGCAGATTTCGCCAGTGGGTGTGGCTGGTGTGGCCAAAACCATAGATTGAATGGGTGTTTACCTGCTTTTGGCCATGTCTGTATGAGGATTTCTCTAGGGACACTACATAAATGTTGATAGAACTTTTATAGCAGTTCTCTAGACAGAAGTAGAGAGCCAATCTAATATACCAGGTTCTAGTACGTGTGGTTTAGTTGTAAACTTATCATATGATTTGGAGAGCCCAGAGGTTGTCCATGGCCCTGCTTTTCTCGAGGGCGTAACACCCAGCCTTCTCATGATCCACATTTTCATTTATAGAACTATGCTGGATCATATAATATCCATCAGATGGAGTAATTCTGTATTCTTGTAACAGGCAGATCATGACAACGCTGTGTCGGTCACTGAAAGAAGCAAGCTGAGCAAACCTGTATTCAAGTTCTCCCTTTAGGCTCCAGACCAACACTACGAAGTGAGAATTTGGCCTAACGCTAGATGCGCCCAAAGGACTCTTCCTAGATCTCTCCTTGAGACGAGGAGAAAGTGTCACGTTCTAGCAAATCAGCAATGCTGCATTGAGGACGGATCACCATTGTGTCTAGAATTGCTCAATTGTGTATTTTGTATTTTGTATTCTGAATGTCTTCATATATTTGTATAGTTCTAAGCATCCCTCTTATCTTATGAATGCGGGCACTGAAATGCACAATAATGCATAGTCACCTGGCCAAAAGTAAGGGTAATTTTAAAGGGGTTCTTCTGGCTACAGACATTGATGATTTATCCTCAGGAAAGGTCATTAATATTAGATCGGTGAAGGTCTGACAGCCGACACCCTCATGCTGCCAGAAACTGTGCAATGTATGGAGCTGAAGGCAGACTGCTCCATACACTCTGTAGTGGCCGTACTGCATCTCGGCTCCTGTTCAAGTGAATGGGACGTAAGCTTCAGTATGCTGGCACCGGAAACTACACATTACATGGAGCCTTCTGCTTCCTCTCCATAACAGTTTCGGGTGGTGCCGTTGCAGCCTGAAACAGCTGATTGGTGGGAGTTCTAGATCACCACCCCATCTAATATTGATGGCCTATAATTGAGTGTAGGTTGTCGGTATCTGTAGCCTCGAGAATCTCTTCAATATTCTGACATGAGTGCAGTGCAGAAAAACTCCACTTGTAGATCCTGCATAGCATTTTCTCACATAGATCATCTGTTTTTTTTGTTTTTGTTTTTCCTTTTCAGGTGAAAACCTCTGAGTTTTACAGATATTCACGCCAGTTGAGGCACGAGGTTGAGCAGGCACTAAACTACTTTCACAATGTCAGTGAGCAACCCTTAATGGACATGAAATCCAACCACATTCGCTCAGCTAAACCTCATACAGCGGTGTTCCGAGGGATGATTGGACATAGCATGGTAAATAGCAAAATCCTCCTCTTGCACAAGCCACGCGTCTGGTGGGAGCTTGAAGGACCTCTGGTGCCTCTACGACCTGATTGCTTGGCTATCGTCAACAACTTTGTCTTCTTACTTGGAGGAGAAGAACTGGGCCCAGATGGCGAGTTCCACGCGTCATCAAAAGTATTCAGATATGACCCACGTCAAAACAGTTGGGTGCGAATGTCTGATATGTCTGTACCTCGGTCTGAGTTTGCCGTGGGTGTGATTGGGCGATATATTTATGCAGTGGCCGGAAGGACGAGAGATGAAACCTTTTATTCGACAGAGCGCTATGATATCATAGAAAACAAATGGGAATTTGTAGACCCTTATCCGGTCAATAAGTATGGCCACGAGGGCACAGTCCTCAACAATAAGCTGTTTATCACTGGTGGGATTACATCCTCTTCAACTTCCAAGCAGGTTTGTGTCTTTGACCCAAGCAAAGAAGGAACGGTAGAACAGAGAACTCGGAGGACACAAGTGCACATGAACTGCTGGGAAAATAAGTGCAAAATGAACTACGCCAGATGTTTTCACAAGATGATATCTTACAATGGCAAACTTTATGTCTTTGGTGGCGTATGTGTCATTTTACGAGCGTCTTTTGAATCTCAGGGCTGCCCCTCCACAGAGGTTTATGACCCTGATGTGGATCAGTGGACTATTCTGGCATCGATGCCCATTGGCAGGAGTGGCCATGGAGTAGCTGTGCTGGATAAACAGATCATGGTGCTTGGCGGACTCTGTTATAATGGTCATTACAGCGACTCCATCCTTACTTTTGACCCTGAGGAGAACAAATGGAAGGAGGATGAGTATCCCAGAATGCCTTGCAAGCTGGACGGCTTACAAGTATGCAGCCTCCACTTTCCAGAATATGTTTTAGAGCACGTAAAACGTTGCACTTAACAGTAATCTAAAACTCCTGTTCCCATTTTTTTTTTTTTTTTTTTTTATGTCTTAAGCAAATCGGATCTTTACCCTTTCTATGCTTTATGTAAAGATTAAATATTAAATGCTTTCATGAAACAGGGAGCAATCCGTTTTGAGAAGTCCGAAACTACTAATGGGTCTGGCCTGAATCTTACTTAATATCAAATTGGTGTGAGTATGTTTTATACATTAATTATTTTTGTTTATGATCTTACTTGAACTAGTCAAGGTTTTTTTTTTTTTGTTTTTTTTTTTATTGACATGGGCTAAAAACTTTCCTGTACAAATATCCCCCTTTAAATATCTGCATGACTCAGGCCTTTTGCTACCTCTAATATTCTTTATAGCTAAAATGTGACCTCTTCATCAGGTCCATAAACGGGATGACCCGAAAACCACGGCAGCTGTAAGAAATGGTGCACAAAGCACAACTATTTATTGAGGTTTGCAGAAGCCTCAAATTAAAGGGAAAACTTTTAGCTAATAAATGTGTATTATTGCACAAGTGACTTTCTTTAAACCTCCAGTTTCTCTCTACCGTTGGAACGTGCACACCCTATGTAATATGGATCATACCATTTAGTATTGATAAGGCTTTTAAAATGTTAACAGATCCACTAAAACTATATAAAATACAGGTTGAGTTATGTAAGTAAAATATATATACTACTGGTACCGTCTAACATTTACACGTGTATACTAACGGGACAAGCCATTAAGTGTGAGTTAGGAAGCCCTTCGTTTTTTTTGTTTGGTTTTTTTTTGTTTTTTTTTTAAAGCCAGGTTCTCTCTTGCATCCTCCAGTTTCCAAATTGCTGCTTTTTTTAAATTTATTTATTTTTTTCCCCTCTTAGGCCTCATGCACAAACTACAGATCCGCAAAAAAAGCAAGCCTATTCTTGTCCGCAAATCAGACAAGAATAGGACATGCTATATTTTTTTGCGGGGCCACTGAACGGAGCAACGGATGTGGACAGCACACGGAGTGCTGTCCGCATCTTTTGCGGCCCCTATGAAGTGAATGGGTCTGCACCCGAGCTGCAAAAACTGCGGCTCGGATGCAGACCAGAACTACGGTCGTGTGCATGAGGCCTTAAATAGGAAAATGGAGGAAACCAGTAAAATACTCTTTGCCACAAAAATAATGGTGCAGAAAAATAAAACTACTCATGGGGTCATTCCTGAACACGTTTTATACTTGTGCTTTAAATGTCCATATTCTCGATAGACCTCTTGAGGGTCAGTTGAACTGATTTAAGGGTCTATGATGCTGCAAGATCATTGAGCAGTTGAACTCAAGTACATTACGCGTGTCTGAGGTTTTAAAGGGTTACTCCCATCTCAGACATTCATGGCATAAATCCAGTAGAAGTGAATGGAGGGAGCTGTACGGTCAGGGAACATGGTCAGGGGTCTCCTGTTCTGGAGAGAGAAGTGACTGGGTTCAGCCTTTGCCGGGCATATCCTGTGAATATGATATATATGTCTGAGATGGAATTACCCCTTTTTTTTTTTTTTTTTAAATACCTAAATCAGTTGTTTGTGTTTTTAAAAGTAGGAGCTTTAATCTTCCAAGTTGGGGATCCCAGATTCAGATGATGTGATTTATGGGGTAAAGAACATTTATGTAAAGTTATTTAAAGATCCTAATACTTGGTACAGTTTATATTCCTCCAGCTGCTTCATATATATATACACTGTACTTTAAAGGGGGTTTTCCAGGTTAACACTCTAGCTGTGGTAAAACTACAACTCCTGAGATGTACCCTTGCTTGGCTATTTTCAGAACTCCATAGAAATGGATGGAGCATGCTGGGAGTCGTAGTTTTCACCACAGCTAGAGTGCCGGAGGTTAGCCATCACGGGACTATCCTCAGAATAATTAATATCAGATCGATATGGGTCTGGCATCCGGTGAACTCGCCATTCGGCTGTTTGCTGGAGCCTCTGGCATCAGAGCCACCACTGATAATGGGGCTGGAAGCATTCGGCTCCGCTCACACTGTAGGCAGCGCTGGATTACTGCCGCTCTGGTATCTAAGCCGCAGAAACCTAGCACCGCCACCGACAGCCGAGCTGCTGCAAGTAATGGGTGTTAGACCCCCACCAATCTGATATTAATGATTTATCCTGAGGATAGGTCATTAATATCGTTAACCCCGGCAACCCCATTAAGACTATGTCCACTTTATGCATCATTTTATGTTTTGTACACAAATATGATCTAAATAAAAGTTGAGTAATTTTATTACCTCATTCCTTTTGTATGTGCTGTGCTGATTGTGAGGTGCAGCCTGTAATATAGCCAAGAGCTCTATTCACAACTCTGCCGGTTGAGGTTTGGAAACGGTCAGCATGTTTTTTGGGAAGCAATACACTAAGAATTAGAACTGAGGTCCTATAATATTTAGTTTTTTCAGCTGCAGACTGTTGAGCACTACCAGGGAATAAGAGTACCTTTCCTGGATTGCAGATGTGAAGCCGGACAGAAATACTAGGAGATTTAGGCTCGGAGGCCTACAAAATTGTACATTTAAATTCCGCTCTAGACGTCCTGTAACTTGTGACCAATAGAAGATAGTTAATGGGGTTAGCCTGGAAACGATAATGATGACTTTATCGTCAGGATAGGTCATGATAATCACGTCAGCAAAGTCCCGGCATCCCCGCCGATCAGCAGTTTCAGTGAGCGGCTGTGCTCATCAAAGCTCTGGTGGGCGATGCAGGCTCCAAGGACAGCGCTGTACATCGTATAGTGGCAGTGCTTGGTATTGCAGCTCAGCATCATTGACTTTAAAGAGGACCTTTTAAAGTATCTACCCGGGACCCCTGCCCACCAGCTGTTAGAAGAGGTCACTGTACATTGGTCATATGGCCTAGTTAAAGAGGACCTTGCACCAGAAAAAAAAAGTATCTAAACTGACTATACAGACGTGTAGAGCAGCGCCCAGGGATCCCCCTGCACTTACTGTTATCCCCGGGCGCTGCTCCGTTCTCCGGTATGTTCATAGTTAAGCTCCACCCAGGGGAACCTGCCGCGGTCTCCTTCTCCTATGCTGTAGCGCTGGCCAATCGCAGCGCTCCAGCATAGGAGGAGACCGCGGCAGGTTCCCCTGGGTGGAGCTTAACTATGAACATAACGGAGTGGCGCCCGGGGATAACAGTAAGTGCAGGGGGATCCCTGGGCGCCGCTCTACACGTCTGTATAGTCAGTTTAGATACTTTTTTTTTTCTGGTGTAAGGTCCTCTTTAACTAGGCCATATGACCAATGTACAGTGACCTCTTCTAACAGCTGGTGGGCAGGGGTCCCGGGTGTTGCACCCCCACAGATCTGATACTGATAACCTATCCTGAGGAGAAGTTAGAAATATCTGTGATTCTGTTAAGTTTTTGCATTTATTTTTTTTCCCATGGAGATATCAGTTTAATTTTTTTTTATCAGGTGTATGTAGGATAACACACAGCACCTCCTGGCAACCATCAGTGAATTTCTGACAGATCTTCAATGTCATTCAGTTTTGTTTCACCGATCTATTGACTTGAATGGGCGAAACCTGAACGGAAAAAAAAAAGTAACGCACATGCCCCGCTTTTGGTGGCATTTTGCACACTGACCAATTTAATTTCTATGGGCTCCTTATTGTGTGAAAAACAGAAAAAATAGAATGTGCTGCATTTCTCTTTTTACATTTTTATTATTAAAATATATAATTTTTATTTTTTTATTTTTTTGTGATCCTGCTTGAGAAATGCTCCTGTGCCTGAATAAACCCATTAGGGGGGGAAATTGATCATAGTCCAGCATTTTACACTGGTCTGTGGTATCCCCCTGTGGAGCTAGCATAGATTTCAGTTTTCCTTTCACACCAGAAAACTGGCGTGAAAGAAGATAAATATGCCGAACCCACTGCTCCCACCCCGATCCCAACCTTGCCACACGGCTTACTCAGGAAGGTGTCGAGGGCAGCGTTTTGAAAGGTCACAAACATGAGGTCTGCAAATTTTTTATGCCAGAAAACTGGTGTGGTAGGGGATAATAAATCCCCCCCCCCCCCCCCATTCAATTTAAAGTGGTTGTCCCACTAAGACGGCTTATCCCCTATCCACAGGCTATAGTATCTGATCGTCAGGGCTCTTTCCACTGAGGCCCTCGCTGATCATGAGAATAGGGACCATGCTTCCTATTTGAACATAGCGGCAGACGTGCATATCCACCACTCCATTCAACTCTATGGGACTGCCACAGGGTAGCTAAATACAAGCACTCTATTTCTAGCAGCCGCATTGAGCTGAATGGAGTGGCAGCTCACACATGTGACCGCCACTCCAAGCAGGGGAGCATGGGCCCTGTTCTCATCATTATCAGGGACCCCAGCGATTGGACCCTTGCCACTTATCCCGTGTCCTGTGGATAGGTAATAAATTGACTTGATGGGACCATCCCTTTTTAATGTTTCCGTTTTCACTTCAGGTTCTATCCATTTAAACGTGGATAGCACCCGTACATGTGCACTTAGGCTATGTTCACACGTATCTGATTAGCTTTGGATTTTCTGCAGCAGAAAAATTGCTGCGTTTCTGCTTTTAGTCTGCTGCAGAAAAAAAATGCACCAAATGGTGGGATTTTTGGCGCTGATTATGTTGCTGAAATACTGCTTATTACCGTATTTTCGGTTTGCATCTGATCCACTTTTTATTTTTTTTTATTAATGTGATACATAGCCCCTGTATATTTACCCCCTGATGAACCCATACTGCTGGGGGAAACGTGTTGTGTGTGTGTTTTTTTTTTTTTAATAGTCTTTCCCCCCCCCCCCCCCCTAGGGGCACGGTAGGGTGATACTTAGGGTAAGGTTTCTCCCTTCCCCAGTAAACCTCTTCAAGATTTCCCTGCGCGTCGTCTCGTTTGTATAGACATCACAGAGTAATTACAACCAGTGAATGGGACGAGTAGTTGTAACGAGACGCGCAGTGTGCCACTTCCTCCCTAAACAGCTGTGCCAGATCTCGTATGTATGTTCTGGAGACCAAATTTATGTTTTAAGAAATGTCTATTTAGCAGACTTTATTTATTTATTTTTCACTGTCCTCCAATACTTTGCTAACAACACTTCTTAGAGCATCCCACTGCTTTTACTGTGGTGGACAGCTGCGGTCCTCCGGGTCATCCTTTCACTGTAGTGGACAGCTGCGGTCCTCCGGGTCATCCTTTCACTGTAGTGGACAGCTGCGGTCCTCCGGGTCATGCTTTCACTGTAGTGGACAGCTGCGGTCCTCCGGGTCATGCTTTCACTGTAGTGGACAGCTGCGGTCCTCCGGGTCATGCTTTCACTGTAGTGGACAGCTGCGGTCCTCCGGGTCATGCTTTCACTGTAGTGGACAGCTGCGGTCCTCTGGGTCATCAAGCTGGGCACTAGGTTTATAATCCTAACATGCTCTTTATAACATTCCAGACACCTGCACAACACCTACCGTATTTATCGGCGTATAACACGCACCTTCATTTTAAGAGGGAAATTTCAGGAAAAAAAGGGTAGCTCAGAACTTTTTTATTATTAATATTATTACCACTTATAAGGTAAATAATGTAAAAGGATGACACTTATGGGGCTCTGTGGATGACACTTATGTCATCCACAGATCCCCATAAGTGTCATCTACAGATCCCCCATCAGATGGATCAGTGTGGAGAGAGGAGGCGGGGACACTCATGGCGGGGCCCGGTGCAGTGACTCTACTCTAATACACCGGGCCCCGCAACTGTTAAACATTCAATCTGATCTCTTGAAGACGCGCTGTACGGTACTTACTGTAGTACCGGAGGTATAACATTAAGACGGCGCAGACCGGCATCTCCCTCGGTCATGCGCCGCCTGCCCCAGCTCCCTCCTGATGCGCCGCCTGCCCCAGCTCCCTCCTGATGCGCCGCCCCCAGCTCCCTCCTGATGCGCCGCCTGCCCCAGCTCCCTCCTGATGCGCCGCCTGCCCCAGCTCCCTCCTCATGCGCCGCCTGCCCCAGCTCCCTCCTCCTGCGCCGCCTGCCCCAGCTCCCTCCTCATGCGCCGCCTGCCCCAGCTCCCTCCTCATGCGCCGCCTGCCTGCTTATCTCACTTTATGAATGAACAGGCAGGCGGCGCATGACAGAGTGAGCTGGGGCAGGCGCCGCATGACAGAGGGAGCTGGGACAGGCGGCGCATGAGGAGGGAGCTGCGGCAGGCGCTGCGCCGTCTTAATGTTATACCTCCGGTATGTAAAAACATGGCTTCTTAACATTATATCGGCGTATAACACGCATACATCATTTTCCCCCTATTTTCAGGGGGAAAAAGTGCGTGTTATACGCCGATAAATACGGTATATATTCTCCTGAGATTATTATAAAGCGCATAAATAACAGTTAATACAAAGTATGTTAGAATCATAATTTACTTGGAATTATTTATTTTTATTCTAATAATAATTATATCAGGAGAATATATAGGTGTTGAGTATTCTGGTATGTCTTGCAGATAGAGGTATATCTGTTATATAGGTATTGATCTGTAAATTGCAGCCTGAAGTCAGAGGCTTCAACTTTATTTATTTTTTTATATAAATTTTCTGTGATAATGGCCAAAATCATATTTAAAGGGGACTCACCACTCCTGACATGACTGTTTTTCTAAATTTTATAAACCATGCAATTGTGATTCTGCAAAATGTTATGTTCCTCGGTTATTACTACTAGAAGTTTACTAAAGGGGTTATCCTGGAAAAGATATGATGCTCAGGATAGGTCATCATGATCACATCACCGGGGGTCCAAGTCCCACTTCTGCCGATCAGCTGTATCAGGGAGCCGCTGCTCTCACCAGATCTCTGCTGAGCAATGCAGGCTCCCAGCAGCTTTCCAAGGCAGCGCTGTACATGGTATAGTGGCAATGCTTGGTTTTGGGGCTGAGCTGCAACTAGGTCATGTGACCGATGTATGGTGATGTCACTGGCCTACGAAGAGACTGCGGCGCTCCAGGCCTCTTCTAACAGCGATCAGCACACCTCTTGCCTGAGCTGCTACTTTGCTATGTTAACAGCTGCCACGTGAACCATAGGAAACTGGAGTTTGGAGGTGACTCGTGGACTTTCATTAAATAGTGTTGTGTGAATGCTCTGTGACCTGTGTAGAGGTCATTCTGTCCCTGCTCTTAATTTCACATGAGATACGCTAAGGCACGGATCAGCAACCTTCAGTACTACTACTCCAGCTGTTGTGAAACTACAACTCCCAGCATGCACACTTACTCAGCTGCTCTTATAACTCCCATATTAGTGAAAGCAGGATTCTGGGAGTTGTAGTTTCACAACAGCTGGAGCGCCGGGCCAAGAAGACAGCCTTTTAGTGTCACTGTAGGCCCGAAGAAGAATAGTGACTCAAAACAGCCTTCGCCATGGCCTTGTCACATGCTGCATCCTCTTTATGCCTCGTGTTTGATGTGATGAATAAAGAGCAGGTTTTTTTTGGTTTTTTTTTACTGGTGGTGAGTACCCATTTGACGTTTTATGTGGATTTTATAAAATATTTCCTTTTAAGTACACTATGGGGAATGGGCAATTAACCCAAAACAATTAAGTATAAATGTGGTATTCATCATATGCCTTTATGATTACTTTTTTTTTGTTTTTGTTTTTTTTAAACACTGGTTAGTAAGCAAAATGTATGCATAAAATTTTAATTTTTCATTTTAAGTGTACACTTTCAGTATTCTGTCGCAAACTTTCTCCTTTCAAGTTCCTTTTCTCAGTAAGGACTCGAACGCCAACGTTTCAGAATACAGATGCCGTTTTTTTGCAGATCCATTAGGGGAGATTTATCAAGGCCTGTGCCTTCTGTGCCAGTCTTGATATACCCTGGGATACAGCTAATATATGATGGCACCAATGCCTAGTCACAAATTAGGCACATCCTTTAGCAGTCCATGCTCCTAAACAGCATCTACTATAGCTCAAAGCTTCTTTTGCAGCAGAAAAATGGTGTAAATTAAGATTAATTTTGTTTCTGCTGTTGGTTATGCCCCTTTTTCTGCAGTCGCCACCCCCATTTGGAAAAGTGAGAGGCGTAAAAAGAGTCACCTGCGACTTTTTAAAGCCACTTTTCTGGTGCAAGGGAGATGATAAATATCCCCTATATACTTCAGTGGGTTTGTGGTCCCCATTTTGAGGATATGCAGTTGCAAGAAAAAGTATGTGATATGGATTTCTGCACAAATTGGTCTGATCTTCATCTAAGTCACAACAATAGACAATCACAGTTTGCTTAAACTAATAACACACAAAGAATTAAATGTTACCATGTTTTTATTGAACACACAATGTAAACATTCACAATGCAGGTGGAAAAAGTATGTGAACCCTTGGATTTAATAATTGGTTGAACCTCCTTTGGCAGCAATAACTTCAACCAAACGTTTCCTGTAGTTGCAGATCAGACGTGCACAACGGTCAGGAGTAATTCTTGACCATTCCTCTTTACAGAACGGTTTCAGTTCAGCAATATTCTTGGGATGTCTGGTGTGAATCGCTTTCTTGAGGTCATGCCACAGCATCTCAATTGGGTTGAGGTCAGGACCCTGACTGGGAAACTCCAGAAGGCATATTTTCTTCTGTTTAAGTCATTCTGTTGTTGATTTACTTCTATGCTTCGGGTCGTTGTTCTGTTGCAACAACCATCTTCTGTTGAGCTTCAGCTGCTGGACAGAAGGCCTTAAGTTCTGCAAAATGTCTTGATAAACTTGGGAATTCATTTTTCCTTCGATGATAGCAATCCGTCCAGGCCCTGACACAGCAAAGCAGCCCCAAACCATGATGCCCCCACCACCATACTTCACAGTTGGGATGAGGTTTTGATGTTGGTGTGCTGTGCCTCTTTTTCTCCACACATAGTGTTGTGTGTTTCTTCCAAACAACTCAACTTTGGTTTCATCTGTCCACAGAATATCTTGCCAGTACTGCTGTGGAACATCCAGGTGCTCTTGTGCAAACTGTAAATGTGCAGCAATGTTTTTTTTTTTTTTTTGGACAGTATCCTCCCATGAAATCCATTCTTGTTTAGTGTTTTACATATCGTAGATTCGCTAACGGGGATGTTAGCATATGCCAGAGACTTTTGTAAGTCTTTAGCTGACACTCTAGGATTCTTCTTCACCTCATTGAGCAGTCTACGCTGTACTCTTGCAGTCATCTTTACAGGATAGCCACTCCTAGGGAGAGTAGCAGCAGTGCTGAACTTTCTCCATTTATAGACAATTTGTCTTACCGTGGACTGATGAACAGCAAGGCTTTTGGAGATACTTTTATAACCATTTCCAGCTTTATGCAAGTCAACAATTCTTAATTATAGGTCTTCTGAGAGCTCTTTTGTGCGAGGCATCCTTCACATCAGGCAATGCTTCTTGTTAAAAGCAAACCTAGGACTGGTGTGTGTTTATTATAGGGCAGCTGTAACAAACACCTCCAGTCTCCTCTCATTGCTTGGACTCCAGTTGGCTGACACCTCACACCAATTAGCTCTTGGAGATGTCATTAGTCTAGGGGTTCACATACTTTTTCCACCTTCACTGTGAATGTTTACAGGGTGTGTTCAATAAAAACATGGTAACATTTAACTATTTGTGTGTTTATTAGTTTAAGCAGACTATGATTGTCCATTGTTGTGACTTAGATGACGATCAGATCATATTTTATGACCAATTTGTGCAGAAATCCATATCATTCCAAAGGGTTTACATACTTTTTCTTGCAACTTTTTTTGCAAAATGGTTATATAGATGCCGATCCATGTGTCTGTCCCACAAAGTGATAAAACATGTCCTATACTTGGCTGCGATTACCCGATTTGAAATGCTTTTTTATTGGGTAATCGCATCATTCGTGCGGTCACAAAAGATTTATCATAGTCGGTGAAGTCGCGTGGTTCAAAACTTGGATGCCCAATACTATACTGGACATCCGTCTCCGTACATTATTAGAAGGTATGGGCTCCAATGAGCCGAAGTAAGTTATTCGTGAAGTCGCACGTGAAAAAAAATAATAAAAAAAATCAGCTACCACAGTTATTAAAGTGGAAAACCACTTTAAAATTTGAAAACGGACTTTGCTTCTGTTCTGAGGTATTAGTCTGATGCATACTAGTTCTGTACGGAGACAGATCTCCGTACAGTAGTATTCCGAAGTTTTGAACGAAGCGACTTTGGATGAAGCGTTCCTTCCCGACAATCACCTGCTTGTCAGTGACTCGGAACGCTGTATTTACATGTAGCGATCTCCTCCCCAGTATGAGGAGGAGTGATCGCTAATGCCATCGCTCTTCCCTATACAGACTCGTTTACACAGCAGATTTTTGTGGCACAAGTTGTACTTTCTATGGCATACGATGTAGTGCAAAGATGGAAAAAAAATCCAAATGGGGCGAACTGAAAAAATGAGATTCCGCCATTGTTTTATGGGTTTTGTTTTTACGCTGTTTCCTATGTGGTAAAATGACATGCTAACTTCATTTTGTGGGTTAATACGATCCCAGTGAAGGCGAATTTATATTCGTTTTTCTTGTGGTTTTCCTTCTTTTAAAATGTTTTTTTTTTCCTTTGTATTGCCATATTCTGATCCCCATAACCTTTTTATATTTACATCTATGGAGCTGTGTGAGGGCTCAATTTTGGCAAGATTTATTTTTCATTGGCACTACACTTTTCAACATTGAAATGTCAACACAAAGAAGGAAATTAACATGGTAGACGTGTTAATGGTAGGCGAATGATTAAAAAAAAATGAAAACAAAATCTTGAAAATATCTCCATTTATTAAATACTTAATGAGCACCACACATAAATACTCGCACTTGCCTTAGCATGCCCCAAGTGAAGTTATTAGTGGTTGTCTTTTGAATGTTCTGCCACCCTGAATCCATTTGGGCATGCAAATCATCAGGATCCGCTGCTGGCAGCTCCCTTTGCAATTGCTGACCAGTGATGTCCCAGATGTGCTTGAAGCGAGAGAAGGTCCTAGATGCTGCAGGACATGGTAGTATGTTTAGGCCACCCAAACTGCTCACAGTAGCATAAACATGTGGCCTGGTCTTGTGCTAATGAAAAACAGCTCCTGGGACACTTTGGAGAAATGGCTGTACCACTGGTTCCATGAACAAATCAATGTAATGCAGAGCTGTTTGTGTACCTGAAATAAAGACTAGATGGGACTAGCTAATATATATTATGTCACCCCACAACATAATTCCAGCAGTAGAACTGGTGTGATGTTCCCTTGTGAAGGCCTTCATGGCGGTGCCAATGTGGTCTCTGGACCAATCTCCTGCTATCACTGCATTCAAGGTAAAAGGGGGACTAATTACTGAAGGGGATAGACTTCCAGCCTCAATTGCTATCTTGCTGTGCACCATGATAGCCTTTGAGAGTGGTGGTGTGAACTAGGGCTGAAACGATTACTTGATTGTATCGAGTAATTCGACACAAAAATCCTCAATGCAAATTTTTTGCATCAAGGATTTGTTTGTGTCATATGACACAGAGCGGGAGTGAAGCGCTTGTTATTACTCACTGCTCTGTGGTCACCCGCCGGCCCGTTCCACTCTGCTCTGGATCCTGACACATCATCAGGTCATAGTGCACGGAAGGGCGCACTATGACCTGACGTTGTGTGACATCAGGACGACAGTGCAGTGCACTGAGAAGATGATGGAGGAGCTGTGGAGCTGAGCCCCTACAAGAAAGGTATTCTATTTCACTGGTGCTGGGAAAATGGCACTAAAGGGGGACAGCCTGGTGGCACTGAAGAGGGACAGATGGCCATGGAGGCACTGGGGGAGGGGGACATGGCAATGGAGGCACTGGGGAAGGAGGACATGGCAATGGAGGGGCAGATGGCACTGGGGGACATGGCATGGAGAGGCTGATCTGATGGCACTGGGGTGGGGGAAAGCTGATGGCACTGGGGGGAACTGATGCACTTGGGCTGATCGCACAGTGGGGAATGAAAGGTGTTTGGTACCGATGGCAGGAAAACAGTCTATTAACTCATTTTTTTTCTTATTAGAGTACTCAATAATTGTGAAAATAAACAATAGAATACTCTATTTCTGAAATAATAATTTACTGCAGCCCTAATGTGAAGTCAATGGAACACCTGTAGCTGGACTTGGTTCGTAGCCCAAGATTGTGCAAATCTCATTCTCGTGTTTGCCGCCCTAGGCTTGGGATGTGATGTCCAATTTCACTTGCAGTACAGAATGGATCACTGCACTCCATTTTTCTAATCAGACTATTTGTCTGGGCAGAGGTTCGCCTCTGTGCACCTCTTGCTGTCATTTCAGTTCGTCATCTCAACCACTGGGACACGTAATGTTAAACCACTGGCAGAGTGATAAACCATGGTCTCTCAGTTCAAGGATTCTTGTCTCTCTGTTTGCAACAGCCACGCAAGGCCTAAGAATCTAGTATAAGTGTGTCTGTGAAGGTTCTCATTTATCCAGGTCATGGTATATCTGTAAAAGAGGAAACAAGGACAGTGCAAAACAAAGAGAAATGGGTGCAGAATCTTTCAGACCGGGTTCTCACCCAGCCTGAGATGGATGTCCTTGCTAAAGGGTTGAATTTCGCAATCACACTAAGAACCATACCAATAGTTGATATTATTTCAGCCACTGAAGCCCCAATCCACAGCAACAAAGTACCACAGGGTGAGGCTGAACAACTTTGCCTTAAAGTGTCTGCAGCTCTGACAAGTGCCAAACCACCTCCTTCAAACTTGACTAGAGAAGAAAGGAAGGCTGTTACATCCCTGAAGAAAGACACAAACATGACCATCCTGCCTGCTGATAAAGGAAGATGCACGGTTGTACTTAATACATCTGACTACGATGCCAAGGTGACCACACTCCTGGATGATAACAACACATATGAGGCCCTAAGACGAGACCCAACCAGTGGCTACAAGAAGAAGGTTATAGAACTACTACAACAACTAGAAAAGGACAAAATCATTGATTGGGCCATGTATTGTCGCCTCTACCCTCGGGAAGCCCCTCCATGTATTTATGGACTTCCTAAAATACATAAGGATGGGACCCCTTTCAGGCCAATTTTCAGTAGCATCAACTCTGTGACCTACAATGTGGCAAAATACTTAGCCAGAATCCTAGCGCCCTTGGTTGGAAAAACTCAACATCACATACAGAACTCTCAGGATTTCACCACCAAAATCCTGAACTTGGTATTGGGCACAGAAGAAACCATGTTCTCCTATGATGTTACATCCCTCTTCACCTGAATACCCACTACAGAGGCAATTTAAATAGTTGCTACTAGACAACACCTTAGGCTGAGTTACAGGCTTTCACCGACTACATCAACTCAGTGGATCATAACATCAATTTCACGCGGGAAGATATGCAGAACAACAAACTGGTGTTTCTGGACTGTCTTATAACCGTGGAAAAGGGAAGGAAGCTGGGAATAGAAGTCTATTGAAAACCAACACACACAGACCAGTACCTGCTGTTTGATTCCCACCATCGTCTAGACCAGCGTTCCCCAACTCCAGTCCTCAGGGCCCACTTGCCGGTCAGGATTTGGGAGTATCCCACAGAATGAATACCTGTGGTAAATCCTGATGGATGGACACTAATTATATCAGCTGCCCAATACTAAGGAAATCCTGAAAACATGACCGGCAGGTGGGCCCTGAGGACTGGAGTAGAGGACCACTGGTCTAGACTACAAACTGGGAGTCATCCAGACTCTACACCACCGGGCAGAGATACTCCCCACCAGCACAGAGGCCAAGGTGAAGGAATTCAAACACCTCAGAGGGGCACTCAATGTGGGTATCCAGATTGGGCCTTTTGTCAAAACAGAAGGGAGGAGAAAGAGCACTACCAGTGAGGGTGAGAAGCATGACAGATGCAAGAATATGGTTATCCCATATGTAGCTGGGATGTCTGAGAAACTCAAAATGATTTTTAATAAACATCACATCCCTGTCTTCTTTAAACCCAGCAAAACACTGAGGCAACAACTGGTTCACCCTAAAGAACGCCTAAACACAAGATGGACAACATTGTTTAAGCAGTCCAGTGTAATGAGGAATGCTCAGAACTGTATATCGGCAAAACAACAACTACATCAGAGTATGGCTCGGCATAGAAGAGCCAAAACCTCTGGTCAAGATTCAGCCGTCTATTTACATCTAAAAGAAACGGGTCACACCTTTGAAGACAGTCAAGTATGTGTTTTGGATAAGGAGGCCGATTGGTACAAACAAGGTGTGAAGGAGGCCATCTACGTAAAAATGGAGAAGCCAAGCTTGAATAGAGGCGGGGGGGGGGGGGGGGTTAGACATCTATTGTCTGCCACAAACAATGCTGTCTTGACACCTTTTTCTGGGAGGTCATTATCACCTACTGACTCCAATTAGGATAATGGTTCAACACCAACACTGTTGACCCCGTGCTGGGTATAGTGACCTCTGACCCCATGCTGGGTATATTTACCAGATGTTGATTCAGTCACATTTATTCCCAGAGAATTATTGTACAGTCACTCAGAATTGAGTAAGCTAGTTGGAAGAACGAGTGAACCGTTTTCAAGAAATCTACAGCAAGTCCAGTTGCCTTGATTTAGTCTTTACAGATGGTATAAGTATGTAGAGCAGTTTTTAAATGTGATGCAAGGAATGCACACCATTTTTTTTAAATTTTTTTAACACAAAATGCACCAAAAATTGGGGCATATTTGCTATTAATGTGCCCAATCTATCGTCATGTGAACCATTATGTTGCTTTGAATCTGTCTAGGACATGGGCAGCTCACAGAAGGATCAGATTACTCATGTCAATATAAGTCTATGGCAAGGAGAGAGCAGGGATTTTGAGACTGGCATAGAGAGACTGCTGCAGCTAAATAGAAAATTTATATCTGAGTCCATGCTTTTATCACATCAGTACACTCCAGTACTCTTCTGGAATGTCATCCATGATTCTGGGAATGCTTCTGAGTAAGAAAAGGTTAGGAGGCATATTCCCCTCTACTTTTTGTGTGCAGTGGATGGGAGCTAGTCTACATTTATCAGATCTGAGAGAACTGCATACTAGATGTTCAGCATGCACAGGGGAAAACTGCAGATACATGCCTTATAGTGGCCAGGAATATTGATTATTGCAAAGTTTGTTGAAAGGTTAGGCATGCTATAAATAAATCCCAGACCTCAACAGGCTTTTAAGTGTGTTTTTGACTTTGGAGGATGTAAATTATGTGTGTGTGTGTGTGTGTGTGTGTGTATGTGTGTGTGTGTATATATATATATATATATATATATATATATATATATATAATATATTATACACACACAGTTCTATGAGTACATAGCCCAGACTTTTTAGGTCTCATGAACACGAATGTATGTATTTTGCGGTCCTCAAAAAAAATGGATCCGCAGAAAATACGAATTACATCCCTGTGCTTTCCGTATTTTGCGGAACAGAACAGCTGTCCTCCTATTATTGTCCGCATTACGGACAAGGATACTACAGTAATATTTTTTTTTTGCGGAATGGACAAACTGAATGCACACGGAGTAACTTCTGTGTTTTTCATTTTTGTTTGTTTTTGCGGACCCATAGAAATGAATGGTTCCGTATACAGTCCGCAAAAAAAAACACATAACGGACACGGAAAGAATATATGTTCGTGTGCATGAGGCCTTATTTGTTCCTATAGATATTATTTTTCTCTATTTTCATGTTCACTTTCCGGTTCTTCACATCTCTGGTTGCTTCACATTTTCAAAATCTTACATTGAATCCATTTCCAATTACCTGATATTATTTATCTGAAGAGTTTAATTTAAAAAAAATAATAATACAAGAGGTGCAGAAAAATAAAAATTCCCCAATCTCTTTGTACTCATTGATTTTACTGTGTGTATTAATGAGTATTCCGTGGGGACACCATAGAAGCTGGTCACCGCTGGTAGTTGGGGCTAATCCTATATCGCCCTTCCCTCAAAAATTACACAGCTTAGTGCGGCTCATAGATCTGCATATTAATATACAAAAGCATTTACAAAAGGCCTAATATTTTTGTTGCAAGAATATACTTATTGCCATTGATCAGAGGTAAATTTAACATGAGATTTGCCATATATATTTTTTTTTTCCTGCTAATCACGCCAAATTGTCCGAAGTGGCAAGAATGGCATACAAATCACAAAAATTCAATCGTTGCATGAGCAAGAATTCTGGCATAAAGGGAGTGATAAATTCCCACCATTGTGAAGGAAATTAGTGTATTATAGTGACCACCTACAATCTAGGTCGGGGGGCACAGCCACCTGATAGACAGAAACACAGCTGATTGGAACGCTGTACATCGCTGGATTAAAGGTCCTGCTACACTAGCAGGAGAAGACAGAAGTGGTTTATTATGCAGTCCGGATGCAATGCGTTTTCACTGATGGTTGCTAGGAGATGTTGTTTGTAAATTTTCCGTGTTTTTTTTTTTTTTTTTTTCCTTGTGCGTGGAAAACGCATCAAAACTGATTGCACTCGTGCGGAAAAAACAAACTCTGAACACAATTGCAGACAAAACTGACTGAACTTGCTTGCGAAAAGATTGCTAGTTTCACTAAACGCATCCTGACACAATCCGTATCATTCGTGTGAAAGAGGCCTAGGGCACATGGGGGGGAGATTTATCATTCTCTGTGTCTCTAAAAAGTGGCGTTAAAAAGTAACAGGTGCAACTTTTTAACTGAGACTTTTAAAAAGTTGTCGCATCTCCACTTTTTGCCGTCTTCGCCACTTTTCTAAAAGGGGAAGGGGGAATAGCCAACCACCGCAACAAATTTATCTTAATGTACGCCAGTTTTCTGGAGTAAATGAAGCCAGAAATCTACGGCAACTCTGAGCTGTCGTAGATTTCTAGTTAGGTGCATGGACTGCAGGAGGATGCGCCTAATTTATGATGAGGCCTGCACCTTGTCATAAATTAGGCACATCCTCCATCAGCGTAGGGATTATCAAGATAGACTCCGAAAGTACCAGTCATGATACATCTCCCCCATAGCGCTCAATAAGTGCTAGGCAGTGAATAGAGGAAGCCGCTATACACCACTCACTCCAGTTTTAAAGTGAGTGGAGGTGGTTAGCTATGTTAATGAATTTCACTTCAGAATTTATTTATTTTTACTCATTTCTAAACAAAAATGTTTTATGTTTAAAAGTCGTTCTCAGGGAATTGAGAAAATGAAAATACGTAAATATTAATTTATTATATATTCCCAAATGCCTTTCATTAGTTGTAATGGCTCATTTTGTCTAGGAAGCAATCATTAGGAGAAATTAAATGGCTGCCATCCTATTAGTACACACAAAACCTGTCCTAATCACACAGCAGGGCAAGTTACTTCACAACACTGACCTAAAGAGCTGCCTCATCCTCCTCTCTATTCTGTCAGTATACAGCTGATAAGATCTTCAGCATAACCACTGTAAGAATGAAGTACAGAGGGGAGGGTGTGGATAATGAGCAGCAGCTATTATATGCAGTCTCCATTACCACAGCCCGTCCTCTCTGTACTTCATGTCTCCTCCTGAACTCCATTCCTACAGATTCTGCTGAAGATTCTATCATCTGTATTCAGGATCATAACTCCTGACAGGTAGAGCAGAGAGGAGGATGGGACAGCTCTTTAGCCCAGTGTTGTGAAGTAGCTTGTCCTACTGTGTGATTAGGACAGATTTTGTGTGTACTAACAGGACGGTGGCCATTTTGTTTCCCATGATGATTGCTCCCTAGACAACATGAGCCATTATAAATAATGAAAGGTATATGGGAATATATTTATTATAAAGTAATATTTAAGTATTTTCAGTTTCTTAATTCCTGGAGAACCCCTTTTAAAGATGCTCCAAATTTAACAAACAACAGACTCAAGTATTACTCATGAGCAATCCCCCCTCTTTCAGGTTGAAATGTATAATTGTATGAGTTGGCTACAATGTATATGGCTGTGTACACGTGTGTCTTCCTTGTTTTCGTCAAATACCATTGACCATAGTGTAAATCTGCATATAGACGGTAGCGGCACATCCTAGTCAGTCAATGTAGGACGGTGCAGATTCCCTAAGTGTCCAGTCTATCCACAAGTTCAGAAATGGGGACAGTACTCTATAAGTTCAGATGCAGTCAGTGTTTGGTGAGTTTTTGGTCAGTGATTTCCATCAGTGATTGTAAGCCAAAACCAGGATTGGAGCCTCAATAGAGATAAGGGAAACATTTGTACCTGTTCATGTTCCGCACCTGGTTTTTGCTCACAATCACTGCTGGAAATCACTGACCAAACACTGGGGGTTATTTACAAACATTTTTATACCAGTTTTTAGGCTTAAAAAAAGACACAAGACCCCTTTTTTCAACGCTGGTGCGATAATATTTTGTAACGCCTGCATTTTGTTTCTGTCCTTGCCACTTGGGAGTGGTGGGGTCCGGGACTTCGGCTCCGGCAAATTTACTATCATTTATGTCTGAAAACCAGGCGTAAAAGAGAAGTAAAAACTACTTGAGTCAGTAGTAGTTTTACTCCAGACACGCGCCTAGTCATAAATTATGCGAATCATCTGGCAACGCAGGAGGGAGAAACAAAGAACAGTAAAAAGCTGGTCTTTGTAAATGACCCCCACTGACTGTGTGAAAGTGGCCTAATTTATTTAGGGATCCAGAGTCACCAGTAATAAAGCAGTAAAGTGATGTTTCGGGCTTTTATCATGCTTAGGAATGAGGAGATGTAGAGGGACCTGTGGTCAACGTGATGGGAATTTGTATGAAATGAGTTTTGGTTAGACAATATATAAAGGTGGTTACCTTCTTGTCGAAACTCACCTAGGCGCTTTCTTCTTGTAAAACTTTTTCAACTTGAATAATTATGCATTTAGCATCTCCTAGCTTCACATCAGCCATTTCAGAATGAGTTAGTGTGCATCTCAAGCTTTGGTCGGAAAGACTTCCTAACCTTGCTACCCATATGTGCCCATTAGAGATGAGCAAATTTCATATTTTGAAATTCGTTCACGCTTCGTTTGGTGGTAAAAGCAGAATTGTGTTATGGATTCCGTGACCATATGGGCTGCAAAACGGATTTGTCCCATTTCCGTTATGCAGGGGAGTCCTCTCCTGCATAACTGAAACAGGACGGATCCGTTATGCAGGCCATAGACTTCTATTGTGACAGAATGAATAATGGAATGCCTCTAAAGGCATTCCGTTATGCATTCCGTCATAGAATTGCGTTATGATCCGTGGTAATGGAATCCATAATACAATTCTGCTTTTACCACCAAACGAAGTGTGAACGAATTTCATAACATCATCTCTCCTCTCTAGTGCCCATGTTTTTTACCAGACACCTCTGTGAGAAATAGAGTGGTCTACTGGGCTATTCCATGAAATACGAATATGCAAACCTCAGCAGTAAAATCGTGGCCTGTGCATGTGGTGAGTGCTCTCTCAGTACATGTTTTGAAGATAGGTAGGGAACCCACTTCTAGTTAATGTTGGTGGCATGTCCTATCGATATGCTGCCAATGTGGGAAATGGGTCTAATTCTTTAATGAGAACCTATAAATCTTCATTGTTATTTAGTAGTAACATTCTTCTTCATTATGCTCATAGTAATGTTGGACCTCTTAGTAAATATACATTAGGTGGCATTGTTTTAATCATATCAATGTTTGTCAGTCTCTGCAGTGATAGCATTTGGCTAGGTTCTTCTCTGGTGCACTCCCAAGTAAGTGCAGACAGATATAATGCAAAATAGCTATAATTTGCTGAAACAAGGGCTGATAGCCATGTTTTTTATGTCTGAGACCCACTCGTCTATGCAAAACTAAAAAGACATGTCCATTGTATTTTAAAATATTGTACCAAAAATTACTGCACTTGAACTAAAGACTAAACATTTCAGGCGTTAGTCCATAGTTTTTGGGTAGTTCTGGAAAAATAAGTGGTGTTGCATGAAAAGTCATAAGCAGGTTAAAGGAGTTACCCCATGATTAACATAAAAAACAAAAATCTGATATCATATAGTAAATGACAGTATCTGTCTTGACAACTTAGAACCAGTCCCGTACCTCACATAGATCCAGATATCTCACCATTCATTGCTCTGATTTATTTCAAGCTGGCAGCTTAGGCCAGTGTTTCCCAACCAGTGTGCCTCCAGCTGTTGCAAAACTACAACTCCCAGCATGCCCGGACAGTCTTTGGTTGTGTGGGCATGCTGGGAGTTGTAGTTTAGGCTACTTTCACACTTGCGGTAGCCTTTTCCAGCAGGCTGTTCCGGCGGGGGAACAGCCTGCCGTATCCATGCTACCGCTAGTCCACCGTGCCGCTGGAAGTCCTCACTATAATGGGGCAGGCGGGAGGTCCGGCTGCAGCACGGCAAACATGCCGAGAGGCGGCTGGACAAATACTACACAATGCATCTCTGCTTGTTTGCCGTGCTGCGGCCGGACTTTCGGCCCGCCCCCAATGTAGTGAATGGAGCTGGAGTGGACTAGCGGTAGCACGGATCTGGCAGGCTGTTCCCCTGCTGGAACAGCCTGCTGGAAAAGGCTCACCCAAGTGTGAAAGTAGCCTATTCTCAGGGGGAAAGTCTTATCTACTGCAGTTGGTGGCCGTTGAAGGATGGAACTGAGCATGTGCTTCCATCTCAGTGAGCTGGACACAAAGTAGAAAAAGGACAAACAGCAGGTGGCGCTATACAGATAGATTTCAGTAAATGACTCAGTGGCTATAATACATGTGTAATTACATGCAATTACAAAAGTATTCAGATCTAGGTGCTGGTTTGGAAAACTGTAGAATTTTCTTCATCGGACAGCCCCTTTAAGCATTAAGGCATTTGCTTATTGTACCATTAATTAACTTAAAATACACTAGAAGTGCACCTTTGACTATATTGCACAGTTTGCATTGGGATAAAATCTACATTAAAAGGTGAAAATAATGTACTTTAACTCTCGTCTTGGGGTTATAGAATATGTTATATTTTGTTTTCATTCACAATTGCAAACCTCGGAGTTCACATCCTCCAGCAGCCCATAGGTCAGCTACCTTCGGCACTCCAGCTGTTGCGCAACAACTCCCAGCATGCAGACTTGCTTAGCTATTCTCAGAAATCCCATAGAAGAGAATGCTGGGGATTGTAATTTCATAAGAGCTGAAGTGCCGAAGCTTGCTGACCCCTGAAATAGCCCTTGCTGTCTCAGTGATTTGTATTCTGCCAAGTGTAGCATCTAAGCAGACGGTACCGGATTCCATGTCCACCAGCTGATTTGTGCAACTAATAAATATTGAAGGGTCAATGAGTTTTCATATGTCATGGAGATGTTTCAAAGATTTTGATCGGTGAGGGTGTATATGCTGAGACCCCCCATGATCACTGGAACGAGGACACAGAAGAGCTCTCCTCACTGCAGGAGACGGACTCAGTAGAAAGTCCATGGGCCTGTCTTGATTCCCTCTGCTACAGTGAGGAGAGCACAGTATGCGAGTGCTTCTCTCTGGTCATTATAGCGATTGGGGGGGGTCTCGGCACTCAGACCCTCACATCAAAACCTTGAAAATGTCTCTATGACGTATCAAAAGTTTTATGAAAAAACTCTGTGACCCTTTAAGCAAGATCCTTAAAGGGTATGGCCACACGAAGCAGACAACTTTTTAACAGTTTCTTTAATAACAGAATATTTTAATGTTTAGTTTTTGCAAGTTGACTGAACCTATTTTATATGATTTCACTTATTATTTCAGTCTTCCAGGAATAAGTCTCAGTTTGGTATATTTTGGCATTCGAAGATTTCTACCACAGTTCTTACCATTAATGGTGTTTCTATCACTTTAAGATCAGTTGCTGTTTTTTTTATTTTTATGGTGCAGGCTTATGTATGTTTCGCATAGCAAGTATCGATGTTTTTAGAATCGGGTACACAGAATTTTTGTTAGATTTATACCGTTTTTTCTGGGCCTCAGGTATATGTTCCTTTTTTTGTATGTATTATGTACCACATATCGTGCACTAGTTGGAAATGCAGTGATGCATTTCTGTAAGAAAACCTTTTACTACTAAAACCTTATGTTTACTTTCTTTTTTTAATCCTAACTACTTGTGTATAGTTCCATCCTAATATTACACGATACACCTTGTTTACCCCATGATTTTCATTTGCAATACACTGTACTGCACTGTAATACACTGTAATTTTTTTTATTTTTATATCCGTGCTCATTCTGGGCTTTGAAGTCGAGGAGGCGGTCCTATCTGAGATTGACAGCCTTCCCTCTATGACTGTGTATATAGTGATAGCTGTCAGTCACTGATAGGACCGCCTCCTGGACTTCAAAGCCCAGAAAGAGCAGGAATTTTAATGAATAAAAGTTAAACTGAATCTTTTCCCATAAAACGATATATATCGATCTGCTTAGCTCCTCCTGCTCTATAACATGCTAGCTGCAGATTATTTTGCATTTTCAGGGTGACAAGTTCCCTTTTAAAGGGGTTGTCCCACTATAAAAACGCATCACCTTGGGATAGGTGATAAAGGTCTGATCGGTGGGGGTACAAGAGGAATTGGTTAACTGTACTCCGCTACATTGAGATGAGCTTAATGGCTGCGCTCATGTGGAACCATCACTCCATTTACTCAGGAGGGACCCCATTCTTATATATAGTAGGGATCCTAGTGGGTGTACCCCCTCCAATCATATTCTTTTTCACCTATTGTGTGGATAGGTGATAACGACCCCTAGAATAGGGAAAACCTCTATAAATTGGATGTTTACCAATCAGTTTTTGTGAAACTTTTTTTTTTTTTTTTTCAAATAAAGATTTGAAATGGATTAAAGGAAGTAAGAAGTATCTAGATAAAAACTGATACATTTAACGGATGGAAACGTATTGTCTTACGTTTCCATCTTCTATTAACTGCAATGTAAAAAAAAAATTATAATTTTTTTGCAGGACAGAAAAGCGTGGTATTCTATATTATTCTATCTTGCAAAAAAATATAAAAAAACACAGAAATGTGAACTGTTTCAAACAGAGTCTAAAGTATGCACTTTTGAACTAGGTTTGTCCAATTATAGTCTATGGGTACTTCTAGGGATGAGCGTAAAAATTTGTTTCAATACTGTACAGAGCGAGCGCTCCGTACAGTATTAGAATGTATTGGCTCAGATGAGCTGAAGTTATTACTTTGCGAAGTCTTGTGAGAGTTTGCATAATAACTTCAGAAATTGATTTACACTGTAAAAAAAAAACATTTCCCGAACTCGGGTTCGGTTCCAAGGTGCAACTTGGAACTGAAGTTTTATGCAAATCGACTTCGGATGTTTCATCTGAAGTCGATTCGCTCATCCCTAGGTACTTCAAGCCAGACGTTTCTATAAGTTTTTTCTGTTTATATATGTAGCCGCTTGACATACAGCAAAACCGAGATGTGAACAGCGCCAAAGCTGCTACAAGATGACTTGTGATACAGACAACTGAACCCATTGAGAACACAGCTTCTGTTTTCTCTATGGCGCTATGCTTGTCGGCAGTGTGGACCATAAATAAGTAAGGTTACCAGGGTGCAAGATCAATTCTAAACTTTCTCATTCACACAGTTGTATCTATGCTCCATATTTCGTGGGACAGATGGAATTGGATCGAAATAGATGGACGCCATGTTTTTTTTTCTGAAGCAGAAACTGCAGTAGGAGGATCAGCTGCAATAACAGTTGGTTCTCTCCCCGTGAATGTGAAGGGTTAATACATAGGATGTATGGGTGTTTTTAGAGTGGGCCACTCAAAGTTTTGTTAGATCACTTGTTCAGAGCTAAGATTTATTTAACATCTATGCATGCATACATTTACGATGAATTTGTTTGAAAACTCATTGGAGCATTTGTGTGTATCGAGATTTGTTCTGAAATAGTTTTTGGGGGAGATTTATCAAAAGTGGTGGCGTTGCCAATAGCAATCAATCAGATTGATCCGTTCATCCTTTACACCAGTTTTTCTAAACCTTCACTTTTGTGTTCTTGTGCTCACCACACACAAATTGTGTTGGACAGTGATCTTTCGGGCTTCAGAATATCTGAAGCCCGAATATTGGAGATAAATCCCAGATCCTCACTGATGATCACTTAAGATATGTCTAAATTACATGTCAGAAAACAGTAAAATTAAAGCGCCCTTTAAAATACACAATATTGGGGTCGTTTATTAAGCTGAAAGACGCCTATATTAGGCGTATTTCTGTCGCAGATTGCGGTGCAGCGGCAAGTTGAGCCGCTATCTGCGACTTGTCCCCACTCACGTCGGGTCTAAAAAAGTGGGCATGGGAGGGGGAAGGGGGCGGAAGCTGTCTTACATTTAGAAGCGTCAGTGGATTCGCCGACGTTATGAACAGGCCGGCACCTCTATATAACTCTGGTGGATCCACCGCCAGCTTAGGGGTTTATTTACTTACGCCTCTATACACTTAGCGCACATGACACACCAGCATTAAAGGGGTGGTTTACTTTGTACTCAAATTTCAGAAGATCTATACACGCGGTGGCCTAAGAAGCGCTAAAACACTTCAGGGCTGTGCATGCACTGAAAGCAGACACAAGCAATATAATCTCCCTTATCTGTGCCTGTCCAGTAGAAGACGCAGCCACCATTTTGGGAAGCTGTGGACGCCGCGGTTTGTTTACATGCATAACCCGTTGGCTTCATCGTTACATGTTTTGCAATATATCCTGCGGCTACAATCCCACTTAGATGAAATTCACTCAAAGCAGAAAGTCACAAGTTCCAACAATTCACACTTAAACATGCAATAGATACCCCGAAGTAATTGGACCATCTTAAAGGGCATCTGTCAGCAGGTTTGTACCTATGACACTGGCTGACCTGTTACATGTGTGCTTGGCAGCTGAAGGCGTCTGTGTTGGTCCCATGTTCATATTTGCCCGTACTGCTGAGAAAAATTATGTTATATTATATTCAAATTAGCCTCTAGGAGCAACTGATGTGTTGCTGTTTTACCTAGCAGCTTCTCTTTCTCTGCAACTGCTGCTCCATCTCCACTTTGACAGGGTTAGGGCAGTGTAAACGTCATCATGTCCGGCCCTGTCGGGCTACTTTCACATCTGCGTTTTCAATTCCGCTATCGAGATCCGGCAATTGTATTATTGTAAAGAAGGCATTTTTCCAGATCCGTGACTGATCCGCAAAAAACACTAGTGTGAAAGTAGCCTCAAAGTGTAGAGGTAGAGAGCAGAGCCTCCTAGAGTCTCATTTGCATATATTAAAACATCATTTTTCTCAGCAATACGGGCACATAGGAACATAGGACCAGCACAGACGCCTTCAGCTGCCAAGCGCACATGTAACAGGTCAGCCAGTTTCATAGGTACAAATCTGCTGACCGATGCCCTTTAAGGAAGCCAGCTAAGTGTATCTACTATATGTTCCATTTTCTTCAAGTGTGAATTACTGGAATTTGTGACTTTTAGTGCATTTCATCTGAGTGGAGTTGTAGCCACAGGATTTGTTGTATAAGTTTGTTTGGGGTGGTTGCCCGCCCCCCCCTTTTGGATCCTGTGTGGCTCCCCTGATTTAAATTTTGTGGGTTATGTGACTGTTCTATTTTTACTCGATTTTAGCGGTAAAGCTTTAAATAAATCGATCTACAGCAGCAGACTCTTGATTTATCCCATGGACGTTCTTGTTCATGATCAAATATTATTAAATCTCTGTAACATTTATGATTTGTAAAGATTCTGTGTTGACGGACACAGTTGCTCAAATCCATAAATGAATGCAAACACTGCATGACAGATATTAAACTATATTATCTACTGTACATTTATAACCTATGTATTATCCATATTCTGAACTAACTAAAAGAAAATGTATCTATGCGCGTAATGTATGGTGTTTTCATTTCATCAGAATATAACCTATCATTGTCTTGGCCTAGATCTATCTATCTAATCTCAAAGATCTCACTGGGCAGTTTATAATTTTAAGATTTACCAATTTCTCGGTCTTCTGAATTAATATTCGCTATTAGTTCACTTCTACAAAAGTGCTTGAACTGGCGCAGAGGCTGCTGTAATCACAGTACTTTATTACTTCATACAATACATATAGCCAGGAAGAGCTATGCCACTTCTTGGTCCTCTGTACTACTAAATGGGAACTAAAAAATATGTAACAAGTATCCCTTAGTGATACTTTTCAACCCAATGTTAATTATTGTACCAAGAGTGAGGCAGATAAATAAAAAAAATAAACAAAAAAATTTACCATTTTTTAACTGTTCAGTGACTAAGCCATGTTCTGAGATGTTTTCTGGAAATGTACCACTGAAAAACTCTCCTCCAGGGCTAATTAGTAGAGCTTGACATAATAAAGATTCTAACTTTTTTTATAAATGTTTTACTCTTTGAAACTTGTTTTGGATGGGTATCTTAATATTGTTTTATTATAAACTATGTACAGTTGTGTATAAAGAGATGTAAATAAAATTTTTAGTCTTCAAGCACATTGCAAGTTGTTAGTTCTTTCTTATAGCTGATCATCTATGTCTTCTGTACCATGATGTTTGGAAGCAGTAAAGAGCCTGAGCCATGGTAAGTACAAAGGATTTATTATTGTGTAAACTGGGAGAGGGGGTAGTCAAACTGACCTATTTCCATTTATTTGTAAGTTATATGGATAGGTGCCTAGAGAGCTAAGATTAAGATCATAAGACTACATATCAATAGTTGTGCAGCACAGGAGCCGACTTACCCAGTCCTCAGAATGTGTGCCTGAATAAATAAATAAAAAGAAAGAAAAAAGAAAACCTAAACTGTTCACGTTACTTAGGCAAACGCTCTGTGTGCTGGACGGTTGTTGATGGGGTAATATGAGAAGAGAAAGATGTATGAGGCAAATAATAGTGGTCTTAAAGTGTGACTGTCATATTTTTTTTTTTTTTTAATGCTAGTTTAGTAGAGCTAGGCATGTATACCTGAGTTAGTCTGTCAATGATTGCTAAAAGATCTGTAATTGCCTTATAACAGCTTTCATTAATGTCCACTGGTCCCTTAAAAGACCATTGCTAGGGATTTTCTGTCTTCCCTTCAATGTGAACAGAAGACAGAGGGGCGGTCCTCCAAACTGCATGCCTGCATTAGGCTTCAGAGTGAGGAGGCGTGTCTCTCAGTAATCCAATCTGATTGGCTGGCAGGAAGATGCTGGCTAAAGCAAGTGTGTATATGAAATGAGGGAGGGAGTTTTGGCCTCTGAGAAATGGTAGAGGGGCCATTTTGAGAAGACCCTCATATTATTGGGTTCAAAACAGCCGTAACTAAGGGAAAAGCTCAAATATGACCGTTACACTTTAAAGGAGTTGTGTGACTGACTTTTTTTTCAAAAGCTCAATAAAGCCCTTAAATATGTTAAAGTAATAAATTATCATATACTTACTCCTTAATTCACAGCCGTTTCAAGCTCTGCCGCTCAAGTCCTCACCTCTGGTCTGTTTAAATGGCTGCAGAGGAGACATAGCCTTAAACGGCTTGTGACAGCTGCAACCAATCAGTAGCTATAGTGGCAGCACATCATACACCACCAGGCTATGATAAATATCCCCCAATAAATGTTCTTTTTATATGATTTCAAATGCCCACACACTTTACACACTTAACTGGGACAACCTATGTTGTGTGGGACACCTGTGCTGCATTAACCACAACATATGTAACCCCATATTTTATCTTCCTATATCTCTGTACAGATCACCTATTTTGCCAAAAGAAAGATAACAGAAGAGCCTATCAAAAGGCACAATCTAATCATCAATTGTACACAATAGAATATATTCAATATCATTTACACAGTTCACACCTGATTGTAGAAATGAAATTATAAGAGCTTTTACAGGTGTACAGGGGATGGCAATACAGATTCTTCCAAAGACAGGCTTTGACTCCAAGCATAAAGTTTTTCTGCTTCTTCATCCCAGTCATCATCAGAAAACATAACCTGGTTTGATTGCTGTTGTTGCCCTAAGGATAGCTGTTGGCTGACAACTCTTGTATCATCCTGATCCTAGAAAAAGAGAGAAGCCATCTAAGGGTACTTTCACACTTGGGTTAAAGTTTTCCGGTATTTAGTTCTGTCCTCGGGGCTCAATACCGGAAAAAAACGATTTATCTAATGCATTCTGAATGGAGAGCAATCCGTTCAGGATGCAAAAAAAAATAAATGAGGGAAAAATAAATACCGTATCAGTTTTTCCGGATGACAACCGGAAAGACTGATCCGGTATTGCAATGCATTTGTGAGACGGATCCATCTCACAAATGCATGCGTTTGCGTCCGGATTGCCGGATCCGCTAGGCAGTTCCGGCGACGGAACTGCCTGCCAGAATCCTCTGCCGCAAGTGTGAAAGTACCCTTACACAAATGATCATGATGTCCCGGTGTTAAAAGTGGTGGCTCGGTGGTTAGCATGGGGTTCTGGGTGGAAATATGACCATGGGTAACATCTGTTTGAAGTTTGTATGTTCTCCTTGTGTTAGTGTGGATTTCCTCTGGGTCCTTCGGTTTTCTAAAGACATACTGATAGGAAATTTAGATTTTGAGCCCCACTGGGGACAGTAAGTGATTAAAATATCATTGATGGTTTAGGAGTCAAATGTCCAACAAGCATATATAGGTATGATTATTTGGTGTCCACAAATTGTTGGCTATAAGGAATAACAATCCATGATGGTTGCGGTGGATGTATATTTCCAACCATCATCTTGGTTTCTACGGATGCAGTGATCACGGCTCTACACTGTTAACACAGCCCACTGATGGACAGCTGGGGGCCTTCTATGGAGCAGATGTGGTAAAGTATGAGGGTCTTTACAATGTGCCACAACAGTTTACGGGGTTTTAGCAAATATTTCGGCTAACTTGCTACTTAAAAAAAATACACAAAAATTCTAAATTTTGTTTTTAGAATTTTCCTGTATTTTACATGTTGATATTAATAAAATAAAACATCTTATGACTACCAGAAATACCTTTTTTGTTCTCATAAATCATTTTTTAGGGAAAAGTTGCTTTATTTGTCATTCTACCTGTTCTTTTCCTGGACCATAAATTCTCTTCATTTTTGCTACTTTTAGGCGAGCCTTATATGATCGTCGGGATGAATTTCTTGGTGCCAAAGAATAGAGAGATGAGAAGTGGGTCGAAATGGCTGATGATGGGGGTGGCACGGGTGATCTATATGAAACAGGAAAATTTAGGTTAACAGATGACATGAAGAAATAAATACATCCTCAGTGAATTTTGTCATTAATATTCCTCTCATTGCAGCTACTAATGGGATGATTTTACGGTATTTCCGAGTCTAAAGGCAATCTGTCACCTCGGGCCTTCCTATTAAATATAAAGCACCGTTAGATAGTTAGATAGACTGCTCACCAGAATAAAAGATTTCCATCACCCTCCCAATCCGAAACTCAGTTTCTCCAATATCCCCTCCCTCCCTGCTTTGATTGACAGTGGCCATGTAATCTTGTCGGGCCCTGTCAATCAAAGCGGAGACGGAGGGGCTTGGTTCTAAAAGAAGCAAAGCTTTGGTGTGACAAGAGCAATCAGGATGCCCTTGTTGCACCAAACAGCTTATCTACATATTAAAACAGGATATTGCAGGAATGGAACCTTGGTTCTGGAAGGGGATGAAAACGTTTTATTCTGGTGAGCAATGCTGCAGCCAATGACTATCCTCAGTGTTATACTGCTGCTGAGGACAGTGATTGGCTGCAGCAGTCACTTAGTATCCCCAATGCAGTTTGTAAACAAGTGGTGGAGGGACTGAACCAGCAACACAAAGAATACCTCTGGAGAAGAGGTGAATACAAGGTGATTTTTTTACTTTAGACTATTGCAGGCCTTGTCCATAATTTTTCATTATCTGGGACAACCCCTTTAAGTAAATATTAAAGGGTATTCCAGTTTAGCAACTTTCAACATCAATTGACAGGAAACAACACGTTCTCACTTACTAAGGCCTCATGCACATGACCGTATCAGTTATTGCGGTTCGCAAATTGTAGTTTTGCAAAACACAGATACCGGCCGTGTGCATTCTGCATTTTTCGGATCCACACGTCCGCCCCTTTGTTATAAATGCCTATTTCTGTCCGAAAAAGGGACAAGAATAGGACATGTTCTACATTTTTGTGGGGCCGCGGAAAGGACATAGAGGCAGACAGCACACTGTGTCCTGTCCAATATCTTTTGCGGCCCCATTTAAATGAATGGCTCTGCATCGATCCACACAAAATGTAGATCGGATGCGGACCGAAACTACGGTCATGTGCATGAGGCCTAATAGTTTTATCTGTAATGCCCCATTTTCCTGCACTCCATCATAGTCAATGACATCATGTCTAAATCTGAGGCGTGTCAAGACTTGTAAGGTCCTGTCCTGTAGACACATCACCAGTGACCTATGCCTCTCAGGGCAGTGTTTTGCTTATTCTCCTGAACACTGCCCTGTAGACGTGATGTCAGCAATCATGCTGTGTCTTAGGGGGTTTTTTTTAGAGTTTCATACAGGCAAACTGTTGCCCCCCCACTCATTTTTATTTACGCTGTTTACTAATCATAAATAATATGTTAATAATCTGTTATTTGCACATGAACACCACTATTTTTTGACTACTGCAACAAGTAAACGTAAAAAAAAACAAAAAAACAGTAATCCTATAAGGCGTAAAAATGTCAAGCTTTACAGCAGATCTTTTCAGTAGAGGAGTGGGTAAGGTAGCAGTTTACTGTACAGAAGGGCTGGGGTTTAAATCTCACTTAGACCAGTAAAATAATCTTTATCATAAAAGTTATGGCAAAAAATAGAATTTTTACCTTTCAGATTTCATGTACGGTAAAAGTTACAATTTTCTACAAAGTTATTGTTACAAAAAAAATAACGAAGCAAAAACCATTAAAGAGGTTATCCGAGAAAAAATATTGATGACCTAACCACAGGATAGATCTTCAATATCACATCAGCAGGGGTCTGAGTCCTGGCACCCCTGCTGATCAGCTGTTTCGGGAAGCCACTGCGCTCACTAGAGCTCCAGCCTCCCAGGCACTTACCAAGTACAGCGCTGTACATCATATAGCAGCCATGCCTGGTATTGACTTGAATGGGGCTGAGCAGCAACTATGCCATGTGACCAATGTACGGTGGCATCACATGGCCTAGGAACAGGCTATGGAGCGCCCAGACTCTTCTAACAGCTAATCGGCAGGGGAGTCCTGGTTATCGGACCCCTACTTATCTGATATTGATTACCTATCCTGAGGACAGGTCATTAATATAAATTCCCAGATAACCCCTTTAAAGTGTCTGTAACATACTTTGTATGAAATATCACAAAACAGTATTTGGTATCCCAGTAATCATAATAAAACACACACAATATAGTGAACACTGTATAGTGATTGGTAAATTACGCAAGGTTTCCTCTTCATTCCAGTAATATACTATTTATTTAGTGTTATGCCTGTGAAGAAAGTAGCTTTTAAGGCACTGAAAATTCAGCTCTTCCAACAGAGAAGGTCTGTAGTGTAATGGTAACTCTTCTGCCTGACATATAGGAGGTCTGGGGTTCAAATCTTGATTAGACCTGTAAGAGGGCCTCTCTCCCAACCTATATCCAATACAACTTCATTAGTATTCACTGAAGTGTATACTAATGAGGTTGCTAGGCCCTGCTTGGATCTGTGATGTTCCAGCTGGGAGGGGAAGGAGAGACCTGATGCTAAAGACACTTTCAGTGAGTCTGTCATAGTGCGGTTCACAGTGACGTTTTCCGTGTAGGCTGGCTGCATGCGCCCTTGTGTACTGGCTGCATGCCGAAATCCTGTGCAGGCTGGTTACTAGGAGCTGCGTGCTGGCTGCGGGGTCTGTTGTGAACCACCTGTGTATGTTTGCTCTCCACGTCTCTGTGGTGTCGCGGGAGGTTGTTTCCCCGTGATGCTTCTGATTGTCTGTGGTGCCGGGTTGGTTGTGCTCTGTCCGTGTATGCCGGTTGCCACGGGCACCGCCTGGTTCTGTACTTGTGTATCCTGTTGTCCTGAGCTCCAGTTCTGATGGGATTAACTCCCCCTGTCTGTTGTGCCTGGGTGTGGCTTTCCAGGTGCCTTATTACCCAGCTATTTAGACCTCTGAGCTGTGGTTCTGGGGTTCAGTCTTTGTCAGTCTGTCCTGAGTCCTGTCTGTGGCTGCTAGGTGTTGCACATCTCTTTTGTTCCTAAGGGTTTTCATCTACCCTTCTGCGTGGTGTCGCCTGGTTTTGAATCATATGTCATGTTCTGATCTGTACCTGTCCTGTCTGATGTATCATGTTATGGTCTGTTATCCTGTCTGTTCCGTGTATCGCCTAGCAGTGCGTAACTGCTTCCAATGTATCCTGTTCCATGTCTGTCCTGTAGTGCCTTTGGCTTCTGTCCCCGTTCTGTTTGTCTGCCTGTTGTTCCATCCTGCCTTCGGAAGAGGGTTCCTGTGTTCCCCGGAGGGGGAATGCCCGTATGACTGATTGCCCATTCTCTGTTCTTTGCAGCGTTGCCTGCGGCTGCTTAGCTTCTATTGCTTGCGGCGCAGGTAACTGCTTCTGTCTCTGCTCTAGCCTGTTCTGTGCCTTGTATCTTTGACCTGAGGTTCTCCATGTATTCCGTTGCTCCTGGTTACGTCTATGTGCAGCTCTGCCTGGGGCCGCTTCTGTCTCTGATGTGCCTGTATGTGTATACTACCTGCTGGTACCTAATTCTGGTACCTCCTGGTCAGTCTGGACCAGCTGTCACTGACTTAGTTTACGCTCTGGAGTAGCCCCTGGAAACTACCTTCGGCCCATGCCTTTCCTCACCATCTGAGGCTCTAGTGAATACCAGGTGTTGCTTAGTCATGCCCTTCCAGAGTATTGCCAGTCAGTGGCACAGTGGGTCCTCCCCCGTTGTTCCATGTAGTGCGCCTGTGCGTACGCCTGTATCCTTGGTCTGTTTCACCTGTATACTGGTTGCCTGACGTCCCGGAGGTCTGCCTTGGACCCCCGACATGTAATAGAGTCTTGCGCTGGGATGTAAACTCAGGATTCCGGTCACAGATCGCAATTATGCTGGAGGAGTCAAAATACACTCAAAACTTCATCATCTAATTTATATACTGCAGTAAGGTGCAATTCTGGTGTTTTTTTTTATTTTTTTGTGTAACCAGAAAACCCATTTAAGAAATTAAGACAAAAAAACACAAAGTAAAGTATTACAGCCAGAAAAAATGTGAAGTCAAACACAATAAATATCGTCTCTACCAAAGTAATAATGTCTGTATCATATAACCTGACTTGTGTGACAGCAATAAGCTGTTGGCGCTGTACATCTTCAGTGTAAGGTAACTGAAGGAGAAGCTTCATTTCCTCTTTGAGTCTACTGGACAGGATTCCGGATTCTGCATAGTCCACTATGTCATACATGATGGTTGTCCTTGGCATATTTTTCAATGATAATCTTCTCCAGCAGTTCTCCCTCCCTCCTTGATGAGCTGGAGTCTCATCAAGGTGACTTGTATACTGAAAAATAAATAGGGTATTGTAAATTTGTGAAGCTGACAGATATATTGTATGTCCACAGTGGAATATTACTGCAGATTTCATCCTATGCTTTGTGAAGCATGAGAACCAGAATGGAAATCCACAGTATAAATGGACATGGCTGTGGATTTAAAAGCTACACAACAGGCTGATTTCTCCTATATAGCTTTTACGCAGTATGTGGATGAGATCTCTTTAAGGGTTTGGCTACATGTCGACATTACTTATGATGTATTTTAATGGTATTGCAATGTGACATGCTGCAACTGCAACGCGACAATCGCAAAAAATCCAAGTCAGATTTTTTACGAAAGTCGAGTCGCGGCATGTCACATTGCGACATCATTGAAATACATTGTATGAAATGTTGTGTGACATTTATGTCGCACAACAAATGTCACCATGTACCCATAACCTTTTTATTTAGCCGTACCCTAAAGTGTTGTCCTCAGAATAGGTCCTCACTATCTGATCAGTGGGGGGTCAGACTCCCGGACCCCCGCTGACGTCATGTTCATCAGTCACATGGCCTAGGCACAGCAGTAATTAAAGAAGGTTTCCATGGAGCGACTAAAAGCAGAGATCTTAGAATTCATTAGGAATTCATTAGGGAAGGTACAGTATATTAAAAACTTGTTTGCGAGGACACATTTGAAAAATAAAAAAAAAACATTTAAAATCCACACCTCATTGTCTGTAAAAAGAACTGCAAAACCTGCGATGTGTGAGCAAAGCTGTAAAGAACGCTTAGGCCCCTTTCACACGGGCAAGTTTTTCGCGCGGGTGTAATGCGTGAGTTGAACGCATTGCACCCGCACTGAATCCGGACCCATTCATTTCTATGGGGCTGTGCACATGAGCGGTGATTTTCACGCATCACTTGTGCGTTGCGTGAAAAATCGCAGCATGCTCCTCTTTGTACGTTTACCACGCAACTGCAGGCCCCATAGAAGTGAATAGGGCTGCAGTGAAAATCAGCAAGCAAGTGCGGATGTGGTGCGATTTTCAAGCAAGGTTGCTAGGAGACAATCGGGATGGGGACCTGATCATTATTATTTTACCTTATAACATGGTTATAAGGGAAAATAATAGCATTCTGAATACAGGGCTGGAGGGGTTAAAAAAAATCTAAAATAATTTAACTCACCTTAATCCACTTGTTCGCGCAGCCGGCATATCTTCTGTCTTGTTCTTTGAGGAATAGGACCTTTGATGACGTCACTGCGCTCATCACATGGTCCATCACATGATCCATCACAGATGAAGACAGAAGAGATGCCGGCTGCGCGAACAAGTGGATTTTTTTTTTTTTAACCCCTCCAGCCCTATTGTACTATGCATTCTGTATTCAGAATGCTATTATTTTCCCTTATAACCATGTTATAAGGGAAAATAATACAATCTACACAACCTTGAATCCAAACCTGAACTTCTGTGAAGAAATTCGGGTCTGGGTACCACATTCAGTTTTTTATCACGCGCGTGCAAAACGCATTGCACCGGCGCGATAAGAACTGAACAACGGAACGCAATCGCAGTCAAAACTGACTGTAATTGTGTACCTACTCGCGCGGGTTTGCCGCAATGCACCGGGACGCATCTGGACACGCTCGTCTGCAATGGGCCTTAGACGTTTGAAACTGAACCTTTAAGTCCTCTAGTTGCAGAGGGTACCTTTTGAGCTGAACCGTGAGTATTTTTGTATGGGTCACTATATATTATATCCTATACACATATTAAGATATGTATGTACTGATGGGTTTCAGCTACACGGCGATGTGTCATACGGGATTTTATGTAATGTTTTTCAATGGTGTTGCAATGTGACAGGCGACATGCTGCAACGTGATAGATGCAAAAAATCCAGACATGTTGGACGTTGTGCCGCAAGTCGCACTGGACTTTTCCTCCTTTGACTTTAACCATTTGGCTCAATTTTATTATTGCATACAATGTAGTGGGAAGCTGGAAAAAAATTCCAAATGGGGTAGAATTTGTAAAAAAATAACTACCTACCACCTACGTGGTAAAATTTACTTGTTACCATCATTCTCCTGGGTCAGTACAATTACAGCGATACCACATTTGTATAATTTTGCATGTGTTTTAATTACAGATGAGCTAAGTTTTGAAATTCGATTCATTACAAATTGCTATAAATCGGGTATACGGATTAGCTAGGATGATTTTTGATCCACTGCACACTGGCGATGTATTACACCTGCATGCCTGTAATCCGGACGCTCAGTAACTCTGCAGCAGAATGGATAAGCTAGGATGATTTCAGCGATGATGACTCTTGGTGCACTGCACACTTATGTACATGGCAGTCTGCAGATCAGCAATCTTCTGCGCTCTCCCTACAGTCTCCCTGCTCTATGCTTGTACTCTCTGTTATCAGTTTTCAGCATCACTGTCCCTAGTGAATGAGAATCTCATCACATGACAGGAAAATGTAGCGACCGCGCAGGTCAACATTTTTAGGGCACTGCCTAGCTGTGGCTACCTGCAGATTGGCTTACACGGCGATATGGGTGTTTTAACACGTGCAGCTGCCATTTTAGGAAAACCAATCAGTTCCCATGAAGCGCAAGGAAATTCGGATTTGTTTAGAAGCAAAGTTTTCCTAAATGTTGGACCGTGATTATCCATATTACCGCCTTTGCTGGCTAGACTCATTTTTCCATCACATTATACACTTCTCGTTCCATGGTTACGACCACCATGCAATCCAGAATCTGTGGCCATGCTTGCACACTATAGAAAAAAGCACTGGTAGTCGGGACCATAGGAGCGCACATAGCCCGGCACTTTTTCCTACAGTGTGCAAGCACAGCCACCGATGCTGGATTGAAGGGTGGTCGTAATAATGGAAACGAGAAGTGTACAATGTAATTGAAAAATTAGTCTAGCCAGCAAAGGAGCCAAAATGGAGAATAACAATACATTAGTGAGTGCCTTGTATTAAAGGGAGTCTGTCACCACAATTTGCCCGTATAGACTGCTTACATGGCTACCATTTGACTGATCTATAGTTATGCTACAGAACTTTGTCTTTTTGTTTGGATGTTCACCAGGAACAAAAACTGAGTTGTATTCATATGTAAAGGAGGGGACCTAATCATCTGATTGCCATTTCTATTCAGTAAAGGGATTTAATGCATTATTAAACAGATAATTCTGGATATTCCTATGTAGTGCTGCCAACTGTGATAGCCACCAGAGCCTACAGCCTTCCACAGACAACAAACAGTTCCCCCGATTTATTCAGTGCTCAGATGCCGTGCTCACATTTGACCACGGCATCTGAGGGGTTATCGCCAATCGCAGACATTAGCCCCAGGTGTCTTCTGTGTGAAACAGCAGGCACTTGGCAGCTATGGCGCCCGCTCCACAGTGGGCTCCTTCTTTAATGACCTGACATCGGTGGATGTCAGGAAGGGGTTAATGGACGTTGCATGTGACAAGTGACTTGGCTGTGTTTTTTTAAAGCCAAATCGCAGTTCTTAAAGGGGTTGGCAAAGTTATGTAAAAATAAATAAAAAAAATACAGCACTTGTAAATCTAATGGTCAGCAATATATATACATAAGCTAGGCAAGTTTAAGGCAAATAATTTCTATTTCCTCATTTCCCTGGTTCTCTTCTGGCCCTTTGTTTATCTGCAGTAACAACAATCTGTGAGGTTTTTCTCATGAATTTATGTGTGCCCAGCACAGTGACAACTCCTGCACAGACACAGACATGATCAGAGCAGGGAGAGAAGCTGACCTCACAGGTCATGTGACCCTCAGTGAAATCTGAGAAAGAAGCCACTGCAGATGAAGGAAGTGAAATGTAAACCCCTTACATGTGATTAGTTAGAAACATACAAAGCACAAAAAAAATAACTCCTTTAAATAGTCGACACATGTCGCCATACTCTTACTCTCAAGTTCACAGTTTTATGTCTCTTACTTGCATGTAATCTTTAAAGGTTGCCACATCCACAACATCTGTTATTCTGTATTTCTCATATTCAAGCTGATCACAAATCATTTGCTCATAATACACACGGTGTCCCATCAATTTGCAAGCATCGGTGGCAGCCTACAAAATACAAAGCATAATTGATTTTAAAAAAATCATGACATCATCATTTGTGTTTTAGAATGGCCAATTTCTGACCTTAACCCCTTTGCTGCCAGCGGCATGGCCGGCGGGTCTCCACTGTTTCAAATAGCAGAGACCCGCAACTAATGACCGCGACCGCCAATAATGCTGATCGTGGTCATTAAAGCCTTTAGATGCCGTGATTAAGCTTCTTACCGGCATCCTCTGTGGTCAATGAGGATGCTGGTAATTGATTTAAATTCACTGGGTCTTTCTGAAGAGGCCCATTGCATTGAAGCTGCAATACTTATTTTGGCCAAAAGGTGGCAGGCCAACATAAGAAATGAGCAATTCTGCACCAATATGGATATAAATAAACATAATGGCACAGAATAAAATAAAATAAATAGTTTTATAGCCTCAAACACGAGCTACAAAATCATAAAAAAAGTAAAAAATTTTTTTTTGAAATATATAAAAAGATAAATATAAAGTTTAAATGGAACCTGTCATCAACTTTTCGCTGACCTCGCTGAGGGCAGCATAAAATAGTGACAGGAATGATAATTTCAGCAGGTGTGTCACTCATGAGCTAAAAGTAAATGGTTGCCGAGAACCAGCATCTTAATCATTGCAGTACAGGCCTGGAAAAGAGTCACATCTCCTTTACCCCCACTCCCCTGTTTCTGTACAATTCGTGCAGAATACCCCGTCTTCAAAATCTCTTTTCTTTTCGCATACTACCTGAGAAGAGTCCTGGTTATTCCTAATCTCCTGCTCATCTGCTGATGATTGGAAGTTCTCTCCTAGAGAGAAAGAGAGAAAACTACGGTAGAAGACTGTCAGCCATCAGCAGGTGGGCAGGAGAGCAGGAATTCATGACTAACCAGGACTCTTCTCAGGTGGCCGGGACTCTTTTCCAGGCCCAGTCTGCAATGATTGTGATGTTCGTTCTCGGCAACCACTTACTTTTAACTTATAAATGACAGGAAAAAATGCGTATAGCAGCACAACGAAAAATGGAAGTCTTATCTTGTGGTGGTGCCAGCCGTGTTGGGAGCCAGTCAGAAGTTCCCCCTTGGATGCGTCGTATAGAAGAAACCGCAGCACTCTCCTGTCTTCAATTCAGTGGAATTTATTTCACCAGCAAAAAAAATGTGACGTTTCGACCGTAAAGGTCTTTCTCAAGCAACCTTGCTTTGAGAAAGACCTTTACGGTCGAAACGTCGCATTTTTTTTGCTTATAAATGACAGACCGCTGAAATCAACTCACCTGTCTCTAGTTAATTCTGCCGTTAGTATGGGCAGCATAAAGTTGATGACAGGTTCCCTTTAAATCACCCCCCTTTCCATAGAATAAAAAAAATAATAATACATAAATAAATAACCAAAAATATAAACATTATGGGCATCACCGCGTCCGAAAACGCCTGTACTATTAAAGTATAAAAATATTTTTCCAATACGGTGAATGGCGTAATGGAAAAAGGGTCAAAATGGCCGATTCGCCATTTTTCTTTCATTTCTCTTACTGAAAAAAAATGTAATAACATGTGAACGTGTGTGCTTTATAACTCACTGCCTGCCGCCGTTCTCTTAAAATAAAGACTTTTAAAATATGGTAATGAGCTTCTAGGTGCTATTAGGGCGTTGCTTCAGCACCTAGAGGCTCGGTCTACGCACTCTTTGACACGCCCAGGTTCAGTTAATTGACTTTCGAGTTCTCCTCAGTGTCCTGTAAATCTCGCGCCTGCGCTGTTCTGTTTAGTATTCGGCGCAGGCGCAGTGAGTAAAGGACGCGCTTCTGCTGCTGTCTTCCTCACTGTGCCTGCGACAGGCATACACATCCACTGATGAAAATCTCCAAAAAATGAGGCAGCACTTTCTATCTATCTATCCCATCTATCTGTCTGTCTACTACACATCTACACTGAACAAAAATATAAATGCAACACTTTCGGTTTTGCTCCCATTTTCCATGAGCTGAACTAAAAAGATCTGAAACATTTTCTACATACACAAAAGACCAATTTCTCTCAAATATTGTTCAGAAATCTGTCTAAATCTGTGTTAGTGAGCACTTCTCCTTTGCCGAGATAATCCACCCCACCTCACAGGTGTGGCATATCAAGGTGCTGATTAGACAGCATGAATATTGCACAGGCGTGCCTTAGACTGCCCACAATAAAAGGCCACTCTGAAATGTGCAGTTTGATCACACAGCACAATGCCACAGATGTTGCAACGTTTGCGGGAGCGTGCAATTGTCATGCTGACTGCAGGAATGTCTATCAGAGCTGTTGCCCGTGCAATGAATGTTCATTTATCTACCATAAGCCATCTCCAAAGGTGTTTCAGAGAATTTGGCAGTACATCCAACCGGCCTCACAACCACAGACCACGTGTAACCACACCAGCCTAGGAACTCCACATCCAGCACGGTCACTTCCATGAACGTCTGAGACCAGCCATCCGGACAGCTACAGAAACAAAAGGTTTGCATAACCAAAGAATTTCAGCACAAACTGTCAGAACCCATCTCAGGGAAGCTGAACTGCATGCTCGTCATCCTCATCGGGGTCTGGACCTGACTGCAGTTCGCCATCATAACCGACTTGAGTGGGCAAATGCTCACATTCGATGGCGTCTGGCATGTTGGAGAGGCGTTCTGTTCAGGGATGAGTCCTGGTTTTTACTGTTCAGGGCAGATGGCAGACAGCACGTGTGGGTGAGCAGTTTGCTGACGTCAACGTTGTGGATCAAGTGGCCCATGGTGGCGGTGGGGTTATGGTATGGGCAGGCATATGTTATGGACAATGAACACAGGTGCATTTTATTGATGTCATTTTGAATGCACAGAGATACCTTGACGAGATCGTGAGGCCCATTGTTGTGCCATTCATCCACGACCTTCACCTCATGTTGCAGCATTATAATGCACGGCCCCATATTGCAAGGATCTGTACACAATTCCTGGAAGCTGAAAACATCCCAGTTCTTGCATGGCCAGCATACTCACCAGACATGTCACCCATTGAGCATGTTTGGGATACTCTGGATCAGTGTATACGACAGTGTGTTCCAGTTCCTGCCAATATTCTGCAACTTCGCACATCTATTGAAGAGGAGTGGACCAACATTCCACAGGCCACAATCAACAACCTGATCAACTCTATGCGACGGAGATGTTGCACTGCGTGAGGCAAATGTTGGCCCCCCAGTAAGGCAAAACTGTGCACATTTCAGAGTGGTCTTTTATTGTGGGCAGTCTAAGGGTACTTTCACACTTGCGGCAGGATGGATCCGACAGGCTGTTCACCATGTCGGATTTGTCCTTCCGCTATTTCACCGTGCTGCCGGACCGCCACTCCGTCCCCATTGACTATAATGGGGACGGAGCTCCGGCGCAGCACGGCGAAAGCCGCCGGACTAAAAAGTCGGACATGCAGGACTTTTTAGTCCGGTGGCTTTCGCCGTGCACCACTGTGCTGCGCCAGAGCTCCGCCCCCGTCCCCATTATAGTCAATGGGGAAGGAGCGGCGGCAAGGCGAAATAGCGGCAGGGCGGATCCGACATGGTGAACAGCCTGTCGGATCCGTCCTGCCGCAAGTGTGAAAATAGCCTAAGGCACACCTGTGCAATATTCATGCTTATGCCACACCTGTGAGGTGGGATGGATTATCTCGGAGAAGTGCTCTCTAACACAGATTTAGACAGATTTGTGAACAATATTTGAGAGTAATGGGTCTTTTGTGTATGTAGAAAATGTTTCAGTTTGAGTTCAGCTCATGCAAAATGGGAGCAAAACCGAAAGTGTTGCGTTTATATTTTTGTTCAGTGTATGTAATATATCTGTTTACATTATCTGTCTATCACAATTCTTTTTACATATGTGGTACAGCTTTCCGACAGGCTGTTTCGGCATAGAATGTTGGGAATCGTCCAGTTTCTGTCCGGCCGATTCTCTGCATATTTGCTAGGTTGCCACTGGATCTCCACCGGACACCATTATAGTGCCGCAAATGTGAAAGTAGCCTAATCTGTCTGACTACAGTATCTATCTATCTATCCAGTCTGTGTGTCTACAGCATCTATCTGTCTACAGTATCTATCTATCTATCTATCTATCTAACCCATGTGTCTACAGTATCTATCTATCCATATCTATCTATCCATCCAGTCTGTGTGTCTACAGCATCTATCTGTCTACAGTATCTATCTATCTATCTATCTATCTATCTAACCCATGTGTACTACAGTATCTATCTATCTATCCATCCAGTCTGTGTGTCTACAGTACCTATCCATCTCTCTCTCTGTCCGTCTTCAGTACCACCGTTCCTATGAATGGTCGTTCCTGACAAATGTGCCGCCAATCACCCAATTAACAAGCATCTATCTACCTAATCTGTGTGTCATATCTATCCACATACTCTTTACCTCACTTGAAGGGATAATTATTCTCTTTCCAGTGATATACCGGTTTCCATGGCCCCCAGAATTGTGGAAAATCTTAAAAACAATGAATGGTGGAAATTCATAGCCTGCAAATCTGCAAAAGAGAAAAATGCTAAGTTTCACTGTACAGAGTTTATTCCTGGGACAGTGGATCAGTTTATATCTCATGATGATGATGGAAACCTAATATTTTGCTATTCAGAAGTAAATATTTGCATGCACTAATTAACCCCTTAAAGGTCGGGTCAGTTTTAGTTTTTTTTATTTAGTTTTTTCCTTTCTTCCTTCCAAAAGCCACACCTTTTTACATTTTTCTTTCACATAGCAATATAAAGGCTTATTTTTTGGGGACAAGTTGTATTTTTATTGGCACCATTAAATTTTCCATATCTTGTATTGGGCAACAGGAAAAACATTCTTTCTGGAGTGAAACTGAAAACAAAAAATTTTTGGGGGGGATTTTAGATTACAGTGTCCACTGTATGCCAAAAATGACAAGACACTCTTATTCTGTGGGTTGGTACGATTACGGCAATATCAAACTTGTATAGTTTTAGTTACAGTTATAGTTAAACGTCATGCTTAACTTCTTTCAAAAAAACTAAACTTTTTTAAACAAAATTTTATTTGTATCTCCATTTTCTAATACCCATAACGCCTTTTGCACACAACCGTATGTATTTTTCAGTATTTTGAGGTCCGCAAAAAACGGATCCGCAAAAAATACGGATGACGTCCGTTAGGGGTGGGCGATATAGGCGATATGCAATATAAATTTGTGCCACGATATGGATTTTGAGCATATCGCCGGATCGCGATATGATCGCGCTCTCTGCGCGCACCATCTTCTCCTGAGCCGGCACAGTGGAGAAGGAGGGAGTCCCTCCCCCCCCACTGTGCGCGGCTGCCGCTGACCACCAATGAGAACAGAGGAGGAGGGACTGACAGTAAATCATTGAGTTTTCACGATCTCAGTGAGCGCGTGAAAACTCAAATCCGATGGTATATTAGAATATACAGGGCCACGCCGCTGACAGTAGAACATTTAAAAACTAATAAGTAACTTTATTAATTGGTGATCTCTTTAAACCTTACTAGGTCTTAGCTCCGGTAACAGCAGGCAGTGCGGGGGGCGGCGCTCACTCACTGACGTCACGCGCCTGCTCCTCCCACTAGGCGGCGCAGGCACGTGACATCAGTGAGTGAGCGCCGCCCCCCGCACTGCCTGCTGTTACCTGAGCTAAGACCTAGTAAGGTATAAAGAGATCACCAATTAATAAAGTTAAAGTTACTGATTAGTTTTTAAATGTATTCCTGTGAGCGTCGGGGGGGGGGGGGGATCTGTGGATGGCACCGTTTAGGGGAGGGGGATCTGTGGATGGCACCGTTTAGGGGAGGGGGGGATCTGTGGATGGCATTGTTTAGGGGAGGGGAGGGATCTGTGAATGGCACCGTTTAGGGGAGGGGGAGGGATCTGTGGATGGCACCGTTTAGGGGAGGGGGGGATCTGTGGATGGCACCGTTTAGGGGAGGGGGGATCTGTGGATGGCACCGTTTAGGAGAGGGGGATCTGTGGATGGCACCGTTTAGGGGAGGGGCGGGATCTGTGGATGGCACCGTTTAGAGGAGGGGGGGATCTGTGGATGGCACCATTTAGGGGAGGGGGGATCTGTGGATGGCACCGTTTAGGGGAGGGGGATCTGTGGATGGCACCATTTAGGGGAGGGGGATCTGTGGATGGCACCGTTTAGGGGAGGGGGATCTGTGGATGGCACCGTTTAGGGGAGGAGGGGGATCTGTGGATGGCACCGTTTAGGGGAGGGGGATCTGTGGATGGCACCGTTTAGGGGAGGGGGATCTGTGGATGGCACCGTTTAGGGAAGGGGGGGATCTGTGGATGGCACCGTTTAGGGAAGGGGGGATCTGTGGATGGCACCGTTTAGGGGAGGGGGGGATCTGTGGATGGCACCGTTTAGGGGAGGGGGGGGATCTGTGGATGGCACCATTTAGGGAGGGGGATCTGTGGATGGCACCGTTTAGGGGAGGGGGATCTGTGGATGGCACTGTTTAGGGGAGGGGGATCTGTGGATGGCACCGTTTAGGGGAGGGGGGGGGATCTGTGGATGGCACCGTTTAGGGGAGGGGGGGGATCTGTGGATGGCACCGTTTAGGGGAGGGGGGGGATCTGTGGATGGCACCGTTTAGGGGAGGGGGGGGATCTGTGGATGGCACCGTTTAGGGGAGGGGGGGATCTGTGGATGGCACCGTTTAGGGGAGGGGGATCTGTGGATGGCACCGTTTAGGGGAGGGGAATCTGGATGGCACCGTTTAGGGGAGGGGGATCTGTGGATGGCACCATTTAGGGGAGGGGGATCTGTGGATGGCACCGTTTAGGGGAGGGGGATCTGTGGATGGCACCGTTTAGGGGAGGGGACTCAGCTCCCTGCTGTTGTGTGCACAAAGCACTTCAGCAGGGAGAGTGTAAAGTCCTATTTACCCTAATAGAGCTCTATTAGGGTGACTATGACAAGGGTTCTACATTCTAGCCCTTAAGGAGGCTAATAGTTATTAAATAAAAAGTGAAAAAAAAAAAAAAAAGTTTAAACACGCCCCCCAATATAGAAAACAATATATCGCATATCGCACATGCCTAAAATTATATCGCAATATAGATTTTAGGCCATATCGCCCACCCCTAACATCCGTGTGCATTCTGTTTTTTGCGGAACGGAACAGCTGGCCCCTGATAGAACAGTACTATCCTTGTCTGTTATGCGGACAATAATAGGACATGTTCTATCTTTGAACGGAATGAAAATATGTAAACGGAAGGCATACGGAGTACCTTAGTTTTTTTTTTGCTGATGCATTGAAATCAATGGTTCCATATATGGAACGCAAAAAACGAACAGTAAATGGAAAAAAAAGGGGTGTGTCAGTGCTTGTTTTTTGAAGGACAAGTTGTATTTTTATTGGTACCATTTTGAGTACGTATAACTCTTTTTTTCCATTTTTTGAAAATTGTGAGCTTCAATTTTTTCCATTACGGCGTTCACCACACAGGAAAAATATTTTGATATTTTAATATTTTTGGGTGCAGCAATGCTTGCCGTGTTTATTTATTTATTTTTATTTGTAAAATCAGGAAAGAGGGGTTTTCATATTTTGGCATTTTTTCATTGTTTTTTTTAAAGGGTAACTGTTATATATATATATTTTTTTTTTATGTAATTGGGTTTAACTAAGTTTATCTTAGTTCCCTAGTTATTACTTTTGTATTGGTATTGAATTACCTAGTAATTGCAGCATGTTCTTTCCTCCCCCAGGCATAAAACAGCGTTGCTAGGTGTCCTCCGTCTTCTATCTTCTACATACAGAAGACGGGGGACATAGTAGTGGGCAGTCCTGAACGCTGCGTGTGCGCTCCCGTCGGAACGGGATAGTGCCGATAATCGCGATATAAATTTGCAATTACAATACTCGCGATAAAAATTTGAGATTAGAATATTCGCGATCAACTACTCAGGAGGAAGAGGGCGTGTTTAAGTCTGGAGAAAGTCGATTGGTAGGGGTGAGGCTGCGCGTTCCCTAGATGAGCCAAATGAATTCTGGGTAGTTAGGGAGGGAGGTCTTAGCCTCAGGTTAAGGGCATCGGCGGCCATCTTGAGAAGATAAGAAAGAAGTATTGTAAGGAGCGGTTGCTATGGATAGAATCCTATTAAACAAGTGGTATGTGAACACAATAATTAGTGATTATGGATTATCACCACAGCAGCAACAACATATATGAAAATTGAATTTTGAGTGAAAATCTGACAGTTATCCTCTAAACCTTTTTTTCTTTTTACACTGTAATCTTTTTTTAAATCATATATTTTTTTATTATAATTTTCAAAAATTGTTCACAAAATTGCCAATTTGCAAGTTGTACACATACAGTCAATTCCAAGGTATAAACATTATATCCCCAAACCAACCCCCCACCCACCCCACTCGAGATAAACTGGCAGACAGTGTATATCGTGTAGACAATTATAGCAAAGATACAGGAGTACCGATCGTACATATATGGTGTAAGTACTGGAATAAGAAGGGGCATTGAGGCATTTCTAGCGTATCAACTGCATAACCCCCAGGACATCCCCCAGACATAAACTCCTACACTCTCACTGTATAACACTTCCCACACCTCTAGTAAGAGCAAGCCAGGGACTACATACTCCAGATCTATCGACCCACAAGCCCCAAATAGCCTCAAATTTCGAAATGCAATTTCGCTTAAGATATATCCCCGTTTCCAAACCTATTATACTATTCAATACTATGCAATAAAGTCCGTTATGCGAGGAGGAAGCGGCTGAATCCATTTTGCTGCCAGTGTTTTACGTGCCTGATATAACATTCTATTGATTCCGGTAATAATAGGGGTTTGAAAATTCTCAGAATCAAAAATGCCAAGTAGGCACAATTTAGGGTTAGGAGAGAAGTTTGTACCAAATACTGTACTGAGTAGGTCTATAATATCTCCCCAATATCTATTCAAGGCACTGCAGTTCCATAGCATGTGGATTAAGTCAACCCCCTCCTCCCCGCACTTCGGACAAGAGGAGTCCCCCCCCTATAACCAATCTTACATAGAAATAATGGGGTCTTATATACCCTATGAATCATTAGTAACTGCGACAAACTTGCTGCTTCACTGAGGGAAAGGGATGGGGTCATAGCTAGTGTCTCCTCCCATTGGGTATCCTCTATAGCTCCCAGATCTTTTTCCCACTGTAATTTTACAGGAATTCTTGATGTAACAACTTATAGACAGTTGAGATGGCACCCTTCACTGGTCCCGTCCCAACGACCTTACTGAGCAGCTGGTTAGAAGTAAATTACAGGGAAGATGTTCTGGATTGTGTATCTAGAGCAGGGATGGCCAACCTGAGGCTCTCCAGATGTTGCAAAACTACAACTCCTATCATGCCCGGACAGTCTACAGCTATCAGCCTACAGCAGGGAATGGTGGGAGTTGTAGTTTTACAACAGCTGGAGAGCCGCAGGTTGGCCATGCCTGATCTAGAGCATGTCTAAGCTGCAAGTATCTGAAGAAATGAGTCAAGGGTATTTTACACTGTAATCTTAAAGGGAACCCGTCACCGGTATTTTGGGTAAAGAGCTGAGGACATGGGTTGCTGGGCGGCCACTAGCACATCCGCAATACCCAGTCCCCATAGCTCTGTGTGCTTTTATTGTGGAAAAAAGACGATTTGATACATATGGAAATTACCCTGAGATGAGTCCTGTCCCTGACTCATCTCATGTACAGGACTCATCTCAGGTTAATTTGCATATGTATCAAATAGTTTTTTTTCCACAATAAAAGCACACAGAGCTATGGGGACTGGATATTGCAGATGTGCTAGCGGCCATCTAGCAACCCATGTCCTCAGCTCTATACCCCAAATCCCGGTGACAGGTTCCCTTTAAGTTCCCTTAGGGGACTTGAACATGCGATTTTCTCATTGCTTGTCCCATAGACTGCGATAGAATACTACTGCAGTCCATGGGATTCTGACAGGCTGCCTGCTGGGCACGGATTTTCAGGCAATTATCCATGACAGGTCTGGGAAGCTTCACAAGGCCCCAGGCTGTTTCGGCAACTGTTCAGAGTCCTGCGATTTGGCTATGGCAGATGCGATCAGAGGACAGAGGGAACCTCCCCTATTGACAACAGCAGCTGAGTGGTGAAATTACTTGGATCGCCGGAATCATCGATCTCAATCACTGCCAGTGGGTGCCTGTGTATTATACAGCCAGCACCCACCATGTATGGAATGAGCTCATTGTGTGCGCTCTTTCCGTACAACCCCACAGGATACGCCATAGATGAATGTCCCACCTCTAGCACCAGGATGGGGCGCTCACAAACTACAGCACAGCGAAAACTAAAGGAAAGGGATCCACTAACCCGCTAGATCCTGGAGGACGTCAATCATATCCTCAGCTTCCCAGCAGAAGAGATTACCAAGTGTTAGGCCTTTGGTGTTTCTCATACAGTTGCCTATAACAAATCTTACCGGAATCTTATTTTACACTGCATCCCAGGATCTTTTAGTAATTCAGCTTCCAGGGGACTGACTTTCTTGAGGATTTCATATGTTGCAAAGGTTTCCTGTAAGACAGTTCATTCAAAAGGTTGTTGCAGATTTAAGTCAATGGTGGAGACCTTGCTAGAGTGAATGGGACTTCGCTACAATACCAAACAGAGCCACTACCCAATGGACAGCGCTGCGCTGAAGTGCTGCGGCCTCCTCAAGCAGCTGATTGGCTGGGATGCCAGGTGTTGGATCCCGCCGATATAATATAATTGACAATGAATGGGGACAAAACTGAAGTGTTGTGTTGCAGTTTTAAGACCATGTGCCGGATCTGAAACACAACACATATGTGAAAGTAGCCTGTTTTTCACATACCATTAGGGTCCATTCACAAGTCCGTAATAATGGGTCAGCATCCATTCCCCAAATTGCGGAACGGGTGCGGACCCATTTATTCTCTATGGGGACGGAATGGATGCGGAGAGCACAAAATATGCTCTCCGCATCTCCGGTGCGCGCCGCCGATCTTCCGGTCTGCGGCGCCAGAAAAAAAAGGGGTTGTCCAGCTTTTACTCAGTGCTGGCCTATCTTCAGGATAAGCCATCACTAGCTGATGGTCGGGGGGGTCCAACATCCCTCACCCCCGCTGCTCCGCTGTTTAGGTCTAGCTCCAGCATCAGATATGCACAGCTCCATCAACTTTGTAGTGGTCAGAGCTCGTCACTGCAGGACTGTAGTCACAAGCTCCCTCCACCACAGAGTTGGCTGTATACTTTCATGACCAAAGCTTCAACTAAAACAGCTGATCAGTAACCCTGGGTTCACACCTGAGCGTTTCCCAAACGCGCGTCAAACGCGCGTTTTTGACGCGCGTTTCTGACGCGCGTTTTTGTAATAGTGAACGCGCGTTTGACGCGCGTTTGTGTCATTGACTGCAGTGTCCTATGGCCACAAACGCGCGTCAAAACGCCCCAAAGAAGCTCAAGTACTTGTTTGAGCGTCGGGCGTTTTACAGCGCGTTCGTACGCGCTGTAAAACGCCCAGGTGTGAACCATTCCCATAGGGAAGCATTGGATTTCATGTCTTGAGCGTTTTACAGCGCGTTTGAACGCGCTGTAAAACGCTCAGGTGTGAACCCAGGGTAAGGGTGTGGGATGTCCGACCGCTGCCGATCAGCAAGTGATGGCCTATCCTGAGAACAGGCCATTACTTAGCCCTTTACATATGGTAGGATATCATAGGAATGTATTGCACTTAGGCCTCATGCACACGACAGTATTTTTTTGCGGTTTCGCAAAAAAGGGTTCCGTTGTTCCGTGATCCGTGTCCGTTTTTGTTTCCGTGTGTCTTCCTTTATTTTTGGAGGCTCTCCAAACATGAAGGAAAGTAAAAAAATCTATGTTTAGTTTGCCATGCAAATGATAGGAAAAAAACGGACGCGGACGACAATCTTGTGTGCATCAGTGTTTTTTCACGGACCCATTGACTTGAATGGGCCCGCAAACCGTTGTCCGTGAAAAAAAATAGGACAGGTCGTATTTTTTTCACGGACTTGAAACACGGATCACGGACGCGGATGACAAACGGTGCATTAGCCGAGTTTTCCACGGACCCATTGAAAGTCAATGGGTCCGCAGAAAATCTCGGAAAACGGAACAACGGTCGTGTGCATGAGGCCTTTATATAATGGCTTTATTACATCGTCATTATTGCTATTATTCTACATCGTGATGAGCGAAGTTTTCAAAAATTTGATTCGGCTGCCCCGCCCAACTTCGACAAGAAATTCGATTAGTTTTGAATTGCTTCCTAACGAATCACATTCCGGTGTATGGAGTGGGCGCAATGATGTTGAACGATGATTGCGCTGCCCCCCCCCCCGTCATTTAACCCCTCAATGCTGATCGTCACATTCAGCCTATCACTGATGACGTCACCACACCCGCCCCATGGCGATGATGTCACACATCAGCGCGCAAGAGAATAGGCAAGTTTTCTTCAATCAAGATGGCCACGATCAAATGCATGAGGTGATTATGTTTTTTCTTTTTTTACTGCCATTTCAGGAAAAATTGATTTGTTACCACAAAGCGCCAAGAAATTCAGATCCGTGGCAAATCGCATTTTTCTGAAATTCAGATTGGATTCCACCTCGTTAACTTCGATTCGCTCAACGATAATTCTACAGTAATAACAATATTAAAACGTAGGTGTATACTTACCGCCGCCCTGGCTGCATGTTTGAGGAGTCTAAAAATCTGTTTGTTGCGGTGGCACCTCCATGCTCTTTGAATTCGAATAGCAGCAACGCCAATATCAATCCTGAAGAATACAAATAAAGCACAATGCACAGCGTCAGACTGGGGTTCGCTGGGCCCCCCAGAAGAAAAGAGTTTGAGGGCTAGTCCAGGGGCCGATATACCACAGGTGCAGCCGGGTTGTTGCACAGGGGCCCAGAGCAGGAGGGGGCCCCTTCTTACCGGCGGCAGGGGGAGATGAGCGCTTCTAGTGTGGAAGCGTTCTTCTCTATACATCTGTATCCCTGTCCTTAGGATGGCGATACAGATGGATGCTGCGGCGGGGCAGGGGAGAGGTGTCTTCCTTCCCCAGTCTTCTCATAGGTTGCAGGCCTAGTGTCTATAGCCTATCAGAGGCCGGAAGAGGCGGCGCAATGACATCATCGCGCTGTCTGAGCCGTACAGCGTGGGACACAAGCCGGAAAAGGCCTGCATCGCATCACTGAAAGCAGTAAGGAGGTAAGTAATAAGTATATGTGTTTATTTATCTTTTTATTCACACTTTGCTAGGGGCCCTATCTGGCACTCATGGGGGCATCTACTGGGGCACTATCTTATGTACTGGCACACATGAGGGGCACTATGGAGGAGGAGGAGCACTATGGGGGCCCTATTTTAAATACTGACATACATGGGGGGCACCATGGAGGGGGGAGTACTATTGGGGCCCTATTTTATATACTGGCACACATGGGGGCACTATGGGGGGCACTATTTTATATACTGGCACACATGAGGGGCACTATAGAGGGGAAGGAACACTATGGGGGGCCCTATCTTATATACTGGCACACATGGGGGGCACTATAGAGGGGAGGAACACTATGGGGGCCCTATCTTATATACTGGCACACATGGGGGGCACTATATAGGGGAAAGAACACTATGGGGGCACATATCTAATATACTGACAGATATGGGGGGCAATATGGAGGGGGAGGAGCACTTTGGGGACCCTATCTCATATACTGGCACACATGGGGGCCACTAAGGAGAATGGGGGAAAGGAACACTATTGGGGTCATTATATAGGGGCATTATAGTGGCACACATTATGGGGGCATTTTATACTGGCACATTGTCAGTCACCATAGGGACAAGGGGGTGCACTTTTGGTGCATGATATAGGAGTATTTTATACTGGTGCAAATTTTAGGGCATTATGGGGACTTTGGCTCAACTGGGGGCACTAAGAGAGTTTTTTGGGCACACAGTAGGGGGCATTGGAACACATTAGGAGGGCACTATGGGAACATTGGCTCTACAGGGGGCACTAAGAGGAGGTATTTTTTATACTGCCACACAACAGGGCACTTTTATGTACTGGCGCACATTTTAAAGGGGCATTTTTTTACTGTTGCACAAAGAGTTATAAAGAGAATTATTACTACCGGGGGCATTATGGTGGGCTTTATTACAGTTGAGGGACTATGAGGAACTTGAATACTAGTATGAGCACTATAGGAGCATTATTACTTCTGGGACACAGTGGGGTAATTATTACTGTAGGGGCACTATTACTACTACGTGTTGTCTGGTAGATAATTATTTCTATTGGTGGGATTTTAGGGAGCACTGTTACTGTGGGGGCACCCTGGCACGGTATCAGCTTAGCACAATTATTTTTGTGGAACATTATGTTCACACTATTAGTGTCAGGGACACTGTCTCCTGGGCGCGGTTATTTTTTAGGACACTGTGTGCCGATAATTATTGAAGGGGAACTATCTGTGTGTAACTTGTATATGGAACACAGCAGGCACAATATTAGAAGGGTGTTGATTAGTTGGGAGGATGATGGAAAACTAGGGAACTAAGATGTCTGTCTGTCAAACCCTGCAGAGAGAAGAGATGACTGAAAAAAATAATCATGGCGGTGTGGTCTGAAAGGAGAAGATGAGGACAGAGAACATCTTAGGGCTGCAACGATTAATCGATGTAATCGATTATATTCGATAACTGGATTCGTTGTCGACGAATCCAGTTATCGAATAATCACCGATTCGTTGCTATTCGGGCGGGCGGGCGGTCGCTGCATCTTTATTTTACCTTTTTACAATGACGCTCCCGCTCCTGTAACAGCCAGGCAGAGCGGACGGCGGCGTAACGTCACTCACTCACGTGACACGCCTGCTCCGCCTCCTTCATTCCTTAAGTGGGCGGAGCAGGCGCGTCACGTGATTGAGTGACGTTACGCCGCCGTCCGCTCTGCCTGGCTGTTACAGGAGCGGGAGCGTCATTGTAAAAAGGTAAAATAAAGATGCAAGCATCGGGGCCGGGGCTGTTAGGGGGAGGGGGGATCTGTCTATGGCACTGCTATGGGAAGGGGGGTCTGTGTATAGCACTGCTATGGGGAGGGGGGAGGCTCTGTCTATGGCACTGCTATGGGGAGGGGGGTCTGTGTATGGCACTGCTATGGGAAGGGGGGCCTGTGCACTGTTATGAGGAAAGGGATCTGTGCACTGTTATGCCCATAACAGTGCACATATCCCCCTCTCCATAACTACGCCGTCCACAGATCCCCCTCTCCATAACTACGCCGTCCACAGATCCCCCTCTCCATAACTACGCCGTCCACAGATCCGCCATAATAGTGTCGTCCACAGATCCCCCATAATAGTGTCGTCCACAGATCCCCCATAATAGTGTCGTCCACAGATCCCCCATAATAGTGTCGTCCACAGATCCCCCATAATAGTGTCGTCCACAGATCCCCCATAATAGTGTCGTCCACAGATCCCCCATAATAGTGTCGTCCACAGATCCCCCATAATAGTGTCGTCCACAGATCCCCCATAATAGTGTCGTCCACAGATCCCCCATAAGTGTCGTCCACAGATCCCCCATAATAGTGTCGTCCACAGATCCCCCATAATAGTGTCGTCCACAATTTGTTTTAATATGACCTTTGAACATAATTTTTCAAGTAAGATCATATAAACCTCTCTGTTTTGTAATTTTGTCGTTTTTCCCGATTAATCGATTAATCGTAGAAATTAATCGGCAACTAATCGATTATTCAAATAATCGTTAGCTGCAGCCCTAGAACATCTACATCAAAGAAGACGTCCCTGGATGTACGAGGTATGTGGACCTGTATTAGGCGACATTCACATCTGAGTTAATGATTCTGGCAGGCTGTTCCAGCAGAGAACAGCCTGCCGAAATGCTCCAGCACTGCTGAATGCAGACAGAATGTCCGCCGGCCCCATTAAATATAAAGGGGTCTGGCAGAGATCAGCCACAATCCGGCAAAAATGCAGAGAATCAGCGGGACACAAACCGCTGCATGCCTGAGTTTGTGTCCGGCCAATTCCATGCATTCTTTGCCGGATCAGGTGGCCGGAGCGTAGTGCTGCAGGTGTGAAAGTAGCCTTAGGCCTCATGCACACGACCGTTGTTTGCTTCCGCGTCCGTTCCGCCGATTTTAGCATTTCAGGTGTGGACCCATTCATTTCTATGGAGCCAGTGGAAATGCAGATAGTGCACCGTTTGCCATCTGCGTCCGTGATCCGTGGTTCCAGTCCGTCAAAAAAAATAACCTGTCCCATTATTTCAGCGGAAAACGGTTTGCGAACCCATTCAAGTCAATGGGGCTGCAAAAAAACGCGGAGGCACACAAGATTGTCATCCGTGTCTGTTTTATTCCTATCATTTGCATGGCAAACCTGTCTTAGACTTTTTTTTACCTTCCTTTATGTCTGGTGGTCCTCCAAAAATAAAGGAAGACACACGGAATCAAAAACGGATCATGGAACAACGGAACCCCATTTTGTGGAACGGAACACAACACAACAACGGTCGTGTGCATGAGGCCTTAACCTGTATGTTTTGTATTGCTATAAGTAATGTTAGGACGTTATAGGTTATGTTGAGAACTTGGCTTGGAGGGGAGGGGGCCCAGGCACATTCTTTTCACAGGGACCCTCTGCTGTCTGTGTCCGCCCCTGGGCTAGTCCTCCATCTATGTAGAACCTGTGCATAGTCGCCAACAATTCACTTCAATGGGGCTGATCTGCGCTTCAGTCTCATGACCGATGAACACTCGGCCTATGGAAAGGTGAGAAAAGGCCGTGGTGTTACTGTGAGCGTCCCTGTTTTTCCAAACAGATGATTGGCGGGGGGTCCTGGGTGCTGGACTCCCACAGATCAGATACTGATGACCTATACTGAGGATAGGGCGTCAGTATTAGGCTAGGGCGACGACAATTGTCGCAGTAATGTCGCGCAACAATTTTTATAATGATAGTCTATGGTGTCGCACTGCGACATGCTGCGACTACGACACGACAGTCGCAAAAAAAAACATCCAAAATGGATTTTACTGCGACTGTCGTATCGCAGTTGCAGCATGTCGCAGTGCGACTACATAGACTCATTATAAAAATGTTGCGCGACACATGTTGCTGTGTAGTTGTGCCCTATGTGTCGTGCGCCACATGTCGTCGTGTAGCCCTAGCCTAAAGGGCGAGTCATTTTTGACATTTATTTTACACAACCCCCTGATTTCTGAAGCTCTGGACACTTACTTGTGTGTCACTTCTGCTTGATCTTTCCTTGGTGGCAGTGACTCTACGGAAGTGCTGTCAGGCAGACTGATAGAGATGGATGTGATGGACATGGCAGGATGTCCAGGAAACCCTCTGTGTATGATCTGTGATGGAAGAAGAGAAGAGCTGCGGTCACAGAAGTCCTATGTGTCATGTGATGGAGCACTGTTCACATACCTACTCCCTACTCCCCAGAATCGCGGCGTCTACCGTCACCATAACAACCATGAGATTCTACGTCACATCCTAGTTCTCCCTACATAAAGATGGCGCATCCTGCGTCAAGCTTTTGGCTTCCGCTTCCTAAATGTATCCCAGACTATGGCGTTGATAGCATGTTCCCCTCATAACGGACGGCTGTTTAAATAAACTCGTATTAGGTTGCGAGAAATGTTTTCTTCTGGTCAAATTAGACGAGAAACCTTGACGTTTTACAAGGTTTGTCCCACCCGAGACGCCGTCGCAGCGCACATACGCGTTGCTAGGGGTCTAGCGGTTGCTAAGGGCTTCGCGGCCTGGTTTCCTTCTGCAGCCTGACCTCCCCTCCGCTGTCATGTTCAAGGTGAGAAATGAAAGGAAGCTACAGAGCTGCCCTAGGTTTATGAGGAGATCTCCACGTGTACTCGGCATGGCTGTCAGTGAATAGACTGCAGAGCCGGTGACCCGAATGGGGCACCGTGACCCTTGTGTCCCTGTTACATGTGCGTCCTGTGGCTGCGGGTCCCCTTCTCATGTCATTAGTGCTAGATCTGGGTCCAGACTGCTTGTTCTGGTCTGACAGTACTGAGACCATTATGTAGTAATAACTGCAGGGTAAGAAATGGAGCAGACACAACCCCTGACATCTGGTATAGTAGGAAATGTTACTCCATCAGGTGGACTCCTTTATAATTCCATAGTCCCTTAGTTTATAACGGCAGAACAATCCTGGCGCCGCTTATTCCTATATTATCATATGATTCGCTGCTACTGAATTGAAGAAAATCCGTGGCGTACCAGTAGTGTATTGCCCCCACCGCCTCGGTTCGTTTATTGTAAGATGTATTGTGCCCCTGTTTAACCCGTTAAGGACCAGGCTCATTTTCACCTTAAAGGGGTTGATTCACCCCGGCAGCCCCCCTGACAGGAGCATCGGAGCAATTCATGCTCTGATGCTCTCCTTTGCCCTGCGCTAAATCGCGTAGGGCAAAGCCATTCTTTTTAGATTTAGCGCAGGGCAAGGGAGCGCATCGGAGCATGAGTCACTTTTTGGGAATTTCTACTCTAGGGGTGCATCAGGGGGGCTTCAAATGGGACATGATGTCAAAAAACCAGTCCAGCAAAATCTGCCTTCCAAAAACCATATGGCGTTCCCTTCCTTCGGTGCCCTGCCGTTTGGCCATACAGCAGTTTACGACCACATATGGGGTGATTCTGCAAACTACAGAATCGGGGCAATAAATATTGAGTTTTGTTTGACTGTTAACCCTTGCTTTGTTACTGGAAAAATGGATCAAAATGGAAAATTAGCAAAAAATTAGCTCATTTTTTGCGGGATGAGATGTCGGTTTGATTGGCATTATCTTGGGGTGCATATGACATTTTGGTCACTTGCTATTACACTTTTTGTGATGTAAGGTGACAAAACTGGCTGTTGACACCGTATTTATATATATATTTTTGCTGTGTTCACCTTTTTATAGAGCAGGTTTTTACGGACACGGCGATACCTAATATGGATAATATGTATACTTTTTTTTATTTAGGTTTTACACAATATCATTTTTGAAAGAAAAAATAAATCATGTTTTAATATCTCCATAGTCTGAGAGCCATATTCTTTTTATTTTTTGGGGTGATTGTCCTATATAGGGGCTCATTTTTTGCGGCATGAGATGGCGGTTTGATTGGTACTATTTTGGGAGGCATATAACTTTTTGATTGCTTGCTATTATACTTTTTGTGTTGTGAGGTGACAAAAATGGCTTTTTTGAGACTGTTTTTATTAATTTTTTTTTACGGTATTTACCTGAGGGGTTAGGTTATGTGATATTTTTAAAGAGAAGATTCTTACGGACGTGGCGATACCTAATATGTATAGTTTTTTTATTTATTTTACTTTAACACAATAACAGCATTTTAGAAAACAAAAAAATCACATTTTAGTGTCTCCATAGTCTTAGAGCCATATTTTTTTTTACTTTTTGGGTGATTGTCTCATGTAGGGGCTCTTTTTTTGCGGGATGAGGTGCCGATTTGATTGGTACCATTTTGGCGTACATCCAACTTTTTTTTTTATAACTTTTGTTACCTTTTTTGGGAAGTAAGGTGGGCAAAATTTCAATTTCATCATATAATTTTTTTATGGCATTCACCGTGCGGGGAAATTAACATGACCATTTCATAGATCAGGTCATTACGGACGCGCTGATATCAAACATGTGTAGTGCATTTTATTTTTTTAATTTTTAATCTGTGATAAATGTGTTTTATATTTTTTTGACCCAGACCCACTTGGTTCTTGACGATCCAGTGGATCTGATGTCTGTATAATACAATATATATATAGTGTACTATACTGTATTTTCACTTTACACTTAGTCTGATCAGACTTCTGCATTAGGCAGAAGTCTGATCAGACTAAGCCTTACCATGGCAAGCCGGAAGCCTGTGAAGGCGTCCGGTTGCCATGGTAACCATCACCCGCTGCCACAACAGAGCAGCGGGTGATGGGGATGGAGGGGGGCCCCCTTCCTCTGTGATCCCGTCAAGAATCGGGGGCTGAAACAGCACAGCAGCCCCTGATGGGAGAGGGAGCTCCCTCCCTGTTAACCCCTTCCATATAGTGGTCCCTACGAACCACGGCATGGAAGGGGTTAAACGGCTGCCATCACAGCACAGATGTCAGCCGTTTCAAGCAGAGTGTCAGCAATGTGGGGTTGTGCCCCTAATACACGGTGGATTTTAGCGAAGGCCACTGTGTGAACTAGCCCTAATACTGCTATGTGCCACTATTAACACTTAGGCCTCATCCACACGGCCGTGGATGTATTGCGGCCTGCAAACAGTGGGTCCGCAATATGCAGACACCAGCCGTGTGCGGATTCACGGATGCGGACCCATTCACTTGAATATGATGATGCATAGAAAAATGTTTTTACAGTTTTTTATTTTTATTTTTTATAATAACTAGCAGAAGGACCCGGCTTTGCACGGTTATATTTCATCAATTTCATTTAATGTTTGTGTGTGTCGTTAAAAGATATCGACAGTATCCCCCATAACAGTGACCTCTACAGTTCCCTGCTGCCTTAACAGTGACCTCCACAGCAGTTGCCCCTTTAATAGTGGCCCTGCCCCCTTTAAAGTGACCTCCACAGCGGCTTGCCCCCTTAACAGTGACCTCCACAGTGCCCGCCCCTTTAACAGTGACCTCCACAGTGCCCTGCTCCTTTAATGCTAGTGCTACACGACGACATGTGTCGCGCAACATTTTGTTTCAACAATTTTTATAATGATAGGCTATGGTGCTGCACTGCGACATGTGACATGCTGCGACGCGACAGTCGCAGAAAAATCCATCTTGGTGCGACACATGTAGCAGTGTAGTTGTGCCCTATGTGTCGTGCGACTTAGGGCCCTTTCACACCTGCGTTATAGTCTTCCGGCATACAGTTCCGTCGTCGGGGCTCTATGCCGGAAGAATACTGATCAGGATTTTCCTAATGCATTCTGAATGGACAGTCCGTCCTTCAGGATGCATCAGGATGTCTTCAGTTCCGGAACGGAACGTTTTTTGGCCGCAGCAAATAGCGCAGCATGCTGCGCTTTTTGCTCCGGCCAAAAATCCGGAACACTTGCCGCAAGGCCGGATCCGGAATGAATGCCCATTGAAAGGCATTGATCCGGATCCGGCCTTAAGCTAAACGTCGTTTCGGCGCATTGCCGGATGCGACGTTTAGCTTTTTCTCAATGGTTACCATGGCTGCCGGGACGCTAAAGTCCTGGCAGCCATGGTAAACTGTAGTGGGAAGCGGGGAGCAGCATACTTACCATCCGTGCGGCTCCCGGGGCGCTCCAGAGTGACGTCAGGGCGCCCCAGGCGCATGGATGACGTGATCGCATGGATCACATGATCCATGCGCATGGGGCGCTCTGACGTCATTCTGGAGCGCCCCGGGAGCCGCACGGATGGTAAGTATGCCGCTCCCCCGCTCCCCACTACTACTATGGCACCCAGGACTTTAATAGCGTCCTGGGTGCCATAGTAACACTGAAAGCATTTTGAAGACGGATCCGTCTTCAAATGCTTTCAGTACACTTGCGTTTTTCCGGATCCGGCGTGTAATTCCGGCAAGTGGAGTACACGCCGGATCCGGACAACGCAAGTGTGAAAGAGGCCTTATTGTCGTCGTGTAGCCCTAGCCTAAAGCTGACCTACAGCAGTGAAGGAAAATGGCTGGGTTGTTATGGAAACCTGGAGTAAAACTGTGTATGTGGAGACTAAGGATCTGCGAGCTTCTATTGGCTGATAAGGGGCATGTGACCGTGTGTATAAGAGCTGGGATATGAAGTGTAAGACTTGCAGGCTTGTATTGGCTAAGGCAGGTCATTTTTGGGGAATATCCCAGGAACGGTGAGTCCTAGAGATCTGAGACCCACACAAGATTTTTTCCAGGTAGCAAGAGATGTGTATACCAAGTTTCGTTGAAATCGATGGTTGCGTTTTTGAGTGATCACAGATCTTACATACATACACACACATTCCGTATATACGTCCTTTTTTATATATATAGATAATGTTTTTATATAGCGCCACCATATTCCGCGTCACTGTACAATTTAGAGGGTTCATGCACACATCAAGAGACATCACAAAACTACAGGGTAATAAATAGAACACTAGGAGTGATGGCCCTGCACGCAAGAGCTTACAATCTATGAGGGAATGGGGGGGACACAAAAGGTAAAGTTGGTTGTTTTACAAAGTGGTCCGGCGACCTATGTACTAAATAGAGTTGTGCAGGCCAAGCTGCGTGAGCTAGAGCATGGGGTGTGGGGATACGGCCTCTTTCACACGAGTGTTACCGATTCTCTCAGGATCTGTTCAGGAAAAAACGGATAGTTTTGCACATAAGTTCATTCAATTTTGTCTGCGATTGTGTTCAGTGATTTAGTTTTTTCCACGCGCGTGAAAAAAAAAAACTGAAGAATAACGATCTACATCTCCTAGCAACCATCGGTGAAAAAGGCATTGCATCCAGACGCAATCTGTTATTCTCTGAAGCCGCATTCACTTCTGTGGAACCAGAGCTGTGTGAAAAACACAGACTATAGAACGTGCTGCGATTTTTCCTGAACAGAGAAATGACGTGTGAAAATCGTCACTCATGAAATGAATGGGTCAGTATTCAGTCCGGATGCTATGTGTTTGCTTCACGCATCGCACCCTGACGGAAAACTCGCTTGCGTGAAAGAGGGAAGAGTAGGATTAGGGAACATAATAAGCCTGCCTGAAAAGATGTGTTTTTAAGTCACATTTGAAGCTAAGGAATTGGGGCTCATTCACACAACCGTATATATTTCATTGGGGCTGCAAAAGATATGGTCATTGGCAGAACAAAGAGCGCAAGTAGGGTGGTAAACGGAAATATGTTAGAACACCAGAAAAACTGTGATATCGTAGTAATCGTACTGACCCAGAGAATGAAGGTAATGGGTATCTTTGACTGCATAGGGAATGCCGTAAAACTGCAGCAGAATTGTGTTTTTTTCCAATTCCACCCCATTTGGATTTTTTTCCAGCTTCCCACTACATCGTATCTAATATTAACTGGTGCCCTTAGAAAAGCACAAGTTAGGCTACATGCACACGACCGTATGTGTTTTGCGATCCGCAAACTGCGGATCCGCAAAAGAAACGGATAATGTTCTGTATGGCATCCGTTTTTATTGCGGATCCATTGTAATAATGCCTATCTTTGTCCGCAAACTAGAAAAAAAAAAATAGGACATGCACAATTTTTTTTTTGCGGGACAACGGAACGGACATACTGATGCGGACAGCACACGGTGTGCTGTCCAAGTTTTTTGCGGACCCATTGAAATGAATGGGTCTGCATCCTATCCGCAAAAAAAAACTACGTAACGGACACTGAAGCAAACAACGTTCGTGTGCATGTAGCCTTATCCTGCAAAAAACAAGTCCTGATATGTGAACTGAAAAATAAAAAAGTTATGACTGGTGAGTCGGGGAGTAAAAAACTGAAAATCTCATCGGGAAGGGATTAAAGAGTAACTAAACGTTTATTAAACTTTATTAAAAAAATATTCAAAATGGCCTTAAATTCATTTTTCTAATACACTTTTTTCCTATCGCCCATGACAGCACCACCAGAGAGAGGAGGATCCGCCCCCCGAGACAGGAAACCTGCAGAATAAAAAGGGCGGACACTCTCCTCCCCTTCAGTGTGGTTTCCTGTCTCAGTGGGAAGCCTGCAGCATGGATGCTTCGGATCCCTCTCCCTGGTGGCGCTCCATTACTGACCTGCGGTCCCTGTAAGATTGGCGGCATCGTTATGCGCGGGGGTCCGTTCAGAGGCACAGCTGAGCTCCGAAGGGAGTAGTCAGTGTGCTGGAGCTGGAAGCCGGCGCCTCTGTGGAGGTGCCGTGAAGACTGACGCGGGCTGCCTGGGGGAGGAAGAGGGGGGGCTTCGGCAGTGAGTGCCGGATAGCGCTCCTGCCGTCACGTGACCGGCGCTGGCGTCGGGCGGTGACGTCATCAGTAGCGCCCTATGAGAGGAGCGCGATTTTCCAGGGGCCGGCGTCCTTTTGCGACTTGGCCTGCATCATGGAGGAAGACAAGCCATCTGAAGAGCTTGCGGTCCCTCCTGCTCCGGTACCTCTGAAGGGGTGAGTGGGGTCTCTTATGACCTAGATTCCCTTTGTACTAATTGGCGTTACTGTTTGTTTTCAGGTTAAGCCTAAAAAAGTGGTGACCAAAAAGAAAAACAGAGAATGTGCTCTGTGCAAAGTGGGTTTGCCCTCTGAGTGGGATAAAAAGTTATGCCAAGCATGTATAGACAGAACGGTTGCGGAGGAATCCCCTTCCTTTTATAAATGTCTGCAGGCGTTAGTTCGGTCAGAGGTTAACTCCTCGTTAACTGCCAAGAAGGATCAGAGGCCGGTCCGTAAAGAGACCCGGCGTAATCCCAGTGTTTCAGAGGGAGAGGAAGAGTTGCCTTCTTCAATGATTGAATTTTCAGACATCTCAGAACAGTCCTCTCCAGATGAGGAAGAAGGTCAGGGGCGGAGACCATGTTTTCCTGTAGAAGATACGGAAAAACTGTTAAAAGCGGTTCGTTCTACGATGGGCATAGAAGAGACCCGAGAGCCCCGTTCCTTTCAGGACATTATGTTTGAGGGTCTAGAGGCCAGACAACATGGTACTTTTCCGGTACACAAAAATGTAGCCGCATTGATTAGAGGCGAGTGGAAGAAACCAAATAAGAGGGTATTTATCTCCAAAAACCTCAAACGCAAATACCCCTTCAAAGAAGAGGACTCTGCCTCCTGGGATAGGGCTCCTCGCATTGACGTAGCCATCTCCAAGGTCTCTAGGAAGACGGCCTTGCCCTTTGAGGATATGGGTATATTAAAAGACCCTCTGGATAAAAAAGCAGACGCCTTTCTTAAAGGGGCTTGGGAGGCATCTACCTCATCATTTAGGCCCAGTATAGCCTCCACCTGTACGGCCCGTTCTTTAATAGTTTGGCTTTCCGAATTAGAAGTTCAGCTAAAAAACAGAACTCCCCGTGAGGAGATACTGGCCTCCCTCCCTACTATTAAAAAAGCAGCCGATTTTTTAGCGGACGCTTCTGCTGACTCTGTCAGACTAGCCGCTAAGTCAGCAGCCTTATCCAACTCCGCTCGGAGAGCTCTATGGATAAAGAATTGGAGTGGCGATACAGCCTCCAAGACAAAACTTTGCGGAGTTCCATGTGAGGAGGAGTATCTTTTTGGTCCTAGTTTGGACGACCTCCTGGATAAGGCGGCTGATAGGAAGAGAAAGTTTCCCGGTTTTCAGAGCTCCTTCCCCAGTAAAAACAGGTTTAGCCGTTCCTTTCGTCCCTTTAAAGGTAACCAGGAACAGGATAGAAGACCTAGGGAAGACCGGTTTAGGGGTCAGAGAAGGAGCAGAAACTTTTTCTTTAGTCAGTCCTCCTCAGACAAAAAGAAGCCTGATCAGCAATGACGCCAGCATTCCGGTAGGGGGCAGACTGAAGGCTTTCACTTTGGAGTGGAGGAGAATTTCCTCGAGCCCTTGGGTTCTCGATACCATTTCCAGAGGCCTAAACCTAGAATTCCTTCAGTCTCCTCCTGCCAGATTCCTACCCACCATAGTTCCAGGTTCCGTGCAGGGCAGATCCATCATGGAAAAGGAGGTGGTGAAACTAGTAGGAAAGTCCGTTTTAATCCCGGTATCAGAAGAGGAAAGGGGGAAAGGATTCTATTCCCCGCTTTTTCTGGTCAAGAAACCAGACGGTTCCTGGAGAACCATCATAAATCTAAAGAGACTAAATCTTTTTCTTCAGCCGAAGAAATTCAGGATGGAGACGATAAAATCAGCAATCAATCTCTTATACCCTCAGTGTTTTATGGCGGTTCTCGACTTAAAGGACGCGTATTACCACGTTCCCATTGCTGTAGAACATCAAAAGTTCCTAAGAGTAGCAGTGTTTCTGGATGGTCATCTGGAACATTTTCAGTACCAGGCGCTCCCCTTCGGGCTTTCCATGGCTCCGAGAGTCTTTACAAAATTGGTAGCAGAGATGGCGGCCCACATAAGGGAAAGAGACATCCTTTTCATCCCTTACTTAGACGACTTTTTAATCGTTGCCCAGTCAGAAGAAGCTTGCAATCTTGCAGTTCTAGAGGTCCGTTCCATCCTAGGCAAACTGGGCTGGGTGATAAACGAGGAAAAGTCAAGACCCCATCCGCTAAGAAAGCAGGTGTTCCTGGGCCTAATTTTGGACTCTTCTCTCCAGAGATGTTTTTTACCCGTGGAAAAAATACAGACAGTTCAGAACAAGGTTGCGAGTCTATCCCGCAGGCCAGTGACTACCATAAGGAAAGCCATGTCAGTCCTGGGCTCCCTCACGTCTTGTATCCCTGCAGTGAGGTGGGCACAGCTTCATTCCAGGACCTTACAATGGGAGATTCTGGCCAGTTGGGGGAAGAACAGGTCACTGGATGCCAGTCTAGAAGTCTCCTCCCAGACTATCCAGGAACTAGCCTGGTGGCTAGTAGAAAGAAATCTAACACAGGGGTCCCCCTGGAAGATCGAGAATTTGGTCTGTCTAACTACGGATGCAAGCCCTTGGGGGTGGGGAGCTCACATTCAAGGTTCTTACTATCAGGGCCATTGGAATTCCCTTCAGAAAATGCATTCCTCAAATCTAAAGGAACTGATGGCAGTGGGCTTAGCTATGAGGAGTTCACTTCCAGAGATAAAAGGAAGGAATTTGAGAGTTTTGTCAGACAACAGGACAGTAGTGTCCTATTTAAACAGGCAGGGAGGAACAAGATGCAAAACCCTCATGAAAGAAGCCTTCTCTATTCTGCAGTTAGCAGAGAGAACATGTCCCTCGATCTCAGCCGTTCACATAAGGGGAGTGGAGAACAAACAAGCCGATTTCCTGAGCCGTCATACCCTGTCTCAGGGGGAGTGGTCTTTGGACCCGGTAGTCTTCCAGAAGATTGTACATCTTTGGGGTCTTCCGGAAATCGACTTGTTTGCTACCCATTCGAACAAAAAAGTTCCCAAGTTCTTTTCTCTAGACCGGTCGGGGTCCCCTTGTGGGATGGATGCTCTGTCCCAGAAGTGGAATTTTCAGCTAGCTTACGCCTTCCCCCCCTTTCCCCTCATTCCCCGGGTTCTGGGGAAGATTCGGGAAGAAAAGGCCAGAGTTATCCTGATAGCCCCCTTTTGGCCCAGGAGAGCCTGGTTCACGGGACTCAGAACCATGTCAGTGTCCGATCCTTGGGTCCTCCCTTCAGTCAAGGGGCTTCTAAGCCAGGGGCCGGTGTTACATCCGACCGTAGAGAACCTACACTTAACGGCCTGGAATTTGAGAGGTGGTTGCTGAACAAGGAAGGGTTTTCCGACGCCCTAGTCTCTACCCTGTTAAAAAGTAAAAAAGAGGTCACGGTTGGAATTTATAGCAGGATTTGGCATAAGTTTCTTGGCTTCGCTCAGATCCAGTTAGGGAACCTCCCGGCGGTAGCCCCGGTACAGACTATCCTGGAGTTCCTCCAGAAGGGGTTAGAGCTGGGCCTAGCAGCCAGCACTCTAAGAGTTCAGGTCTCTGCCCTGTCTGCCTTGTTCAATCTAAACCTAGCTGGGAATCCGTGGGTTTCCAGGTTTTTTAGGGCCGTGGATAGAGCCTCCCTTGTGTCAGTACCTAAGCCTCCTCCGTGGAGTTTAGAGGTAGTACTAAAAGCCTTGGCAGTACCCCCCTTTGAGCCTATTGAGTCCTCCTCTATCAAATTTCTGACCTTAAAATTGGCCCTGTTAATAGCCTTAACTTCCGCCCGCAGGATTAGTGAAATTCAGGCCATCTCCATAAATCCTCCGTATACTCTGATTCTAGATGACAAAGTTATGATTCGCCCTGACCCGGCTTTTCTCCCGAAAGTTGTCTCTAGATTTCACCGCTCTCAGGAGATCGTTCTTCCTACCCTTTTCCAGAATCCTTCTACTAGGGAGGAAGAGTCTCTCCATTGTCTTGATGTCAGAAGTGCTCTCTTAGCATATCTAGCGGCCACATCTACCTGGCGGAAGTCTTCTTCACTGTTTCTGCAATATCAGGGAGTGAATAAGGGTTCGGCAGCCTCTAAAAATTCCATCGCCCGATGGATTGTTGCTGCTATTTCCTTATCCTATCTTTCCTCTGGTCTGTCCCCTCCTGTTGGCTTAAGGGCTCACTCAACCAGAGCAGTGGCGGCATCTTGGGCAGAGAGGTCTGCGGTTCCAATTGAGAGAATTTGCAAGGCTGCCACTTGGTCTTCACCCTCTACCTTCTTTAAACACTATAGGTTGGACTTGAACCTTTCGGGGGATACTTCCTTTGGTGAGGGGGTCCTTCTTTCTACATCCCACCCTTAGAGCTCCTCTGGTAAGTCTCTGGTGGTGCTGTCATGGGCGATAGGAAAAAATGGTATTACTTACCGGTAATTTTATTTTACGGAGCCCATGACAGCACCACGGCTTTCCCTCCCTATGTGTCCTTTTTTTGCACGGGTGATATATATATATAAAAAAAAAAGGGTGATAAGAAAAAAAAAATAAAAATAATAATGTTCATTACATGTCTAATATATATTGGCGGCCTTCCTCCGGTACTTGAAAAACTCACTGAAGGGGAGGAGAGTGTCCGCCCTTTTTATTCTGCAGGTTTCCTGTCTCGGGGGGCGGATCCTCCTCTCTCTGGTGGTGCTGTCATGGTCTCCGTAAAATAAAATTACCGGTAAGTAATTCCATTTATTCATTGATTTTGTTGTTTTACTATGCACATAGGCATCCAAACTCATGGGTGCCGATTGTGCGTCAGATTCAGTACATTTGTACATCGCTTTTAGTGGGAAAAGCAGGAGCCCACTCGGCTCAGCTAATCCTGGCATAGCACATATATACAGGGTACCACTGTGCCATCATTTAGCCAAGCTGAGGGGGCAGGAGTAGTGATGTGTGCTCCCCCATTGCTCCCGTACCTAGGACTTTGGGTGCCAATTTGCTGAGTAAAACAGCAAAATGAATTAATAAAATTATTTTTAAAACATTTTTAATAAAGGTTAATACAATTTTAGTTACTCTTTAGGGTTTCTGATGTCTGTAGTTTTTATCGTTAGCCTTTTTTCTCCTTCTATTCACATCTACAGTCACCAGGGGGCAGTAGAGTCGCTTTGTTTATTCGCCTTTGTTTTTATTGTAACCTAATACGCTTAGCGTGGAGGTATTCTACACAGGAGAAGAATTTTGTTTGCTATTGTCTGTTTTGAAAAGGTCGTACCTTATACTGTACTATGCTCTTGGGAAACAGGATGGAGGTTTTTGTCTTGTGTCTGCTACGTACAGTATGTGTAGTATTTGGTGGTTTGTATTTTTTTTTTCTTTTTAATCCCTTGCTATTCAATACATCGCCATGAATTAAAAAAAAACCTATGGCAGAAATCTGAGGCTGAAATTCGGATTTCTGCTATGGATATGCCAGTGGATCTACCCTCGGATTAACCACTTGTAATTTAATGGAACTAATCTCTATCTTTTCTGGGCGTAATCCGCAGCAACAATGAATATGCAGATTACGTGAGGATTTAGGCATGGAAGTATGTGAACATAGCTTTCTGCATAGATCAGTAGCTGTCATGTATGAAGGCTGGCGGTAGTTTTTGATGGTTAATTTACATGATGTTATTATCAAACAGGCTGTCGAGGGAGGGGGGGGGGATCTGTGGTCGTGATGGATCGGTTTATTTATAAAAAGCAGAATCCATGTTGGAGGATGAGAATACTTACCTTAGATTGCATCGCGACCCCACCCCCCAATATCAGCAGGAACTACTGCCACTTTTGTCTCTTGGCCTGGAAAAAGGCTTTTTAAGACAAAAACAGAGATTCTATATTTGTTCAACATTCAATTATTCCAATATTCCATTTGCTTCCCAAAATTCATAAAGGAGGCTTTCCTCCAGCCATGAGACCTATAGTGTCAGGCATTGGGTGGACAGTATTTTACAACGCTTAGTTCAATGTATTCCAGGTTTTTTAAAAGACACTCGTGCCGTACTCCAGGCTATTTCATGAGTTTACGTGGCAACCGGGTTATTCCTGGATTACGGCAGATGTCATGTCACTTTATACGGTTATCCCTCATAATCTGGCTCTTGTTTCTTTAAAATGGTTCCTAAACATACATGCAGATTTTTCACTGGAATTTCAGGATTATGTCTGTCAGGTAGTATGGTTTTTGCTGGGCCACAATTTTTTTATGTTCGACCAGTCTTTTTTTCTACAGCGAACAGGAGTGTCCATGAGGGCCAAATTCTCGTCCTCCATGGCGAATATATACATGGCATGGTGGGAACATCATTATCTATTCTCGGAAGGCAATCCATGCGGGGCTTCCCTGAGGTGGTACGGTCGCTACATTGACGACCTGCTATTTATATGGTCGGGCGATGTGGCGGCCGACCCGCTCTTCGGGAGCTTCCTAAACAATAACAATTGCCATCTTAATTTTTGGGTTGAGGGAAATATCTACACCATTCCATTTTTGGACTTAATACTCATTGGTGACGCTAGTACCAATGTTGTGTCCACCTCTACTTTTCGCAAGGATATAGCTGGCAATACAACCCCGCTAGCTACGTCATGTCATTCTCCTCATGTCATCCACAATGTTCCAAAAGGTGAATTCATCAGAGCAATATGTAATTGCTCTGATGACCAAACTTATTGTAACACCCCAGAGTTGTGTTACTACACGCCTCTACCCCGCTACTATCTTCTAAGAGCTTTCACACTGTCATCTGATGTGATTTTGCTTATGTTCTCCACAAATGTGCATTTAAAACCATGTTAAATACCATTGTTCAAGTCATTTTCCTGGTATACCAGCAGGTGGCAGCATCATTAGTAGAGATAGTTTTAATGTTATGGCAGTTCAGAGTGGAACAATCCTGTTCTATTCTGCCCCCACCCCCTGCTGAAGAGAAGTGGAGGATTCCATCATCCTGCAGCAAGGGAGGGGGGAAAAAAACAGTTAGAACCAGAGTTGTTAACTCCTGTATATGGAAGACAGCAGGGATCTTGTCTTGGCTGAGACTTGATCTTATACTCAGTCTGAGCACCTTCAGCCTCAGCTGGATGAAGAGAAGCAGAAAACTACAATCTCCAGAGTTCCAGGAAGAAAGCATCCCCTGAGAATTTATCTGTGAGTCAAGTCCAGAGACCTAGAAGTCATTCCTGCTCAGCTAGTCGGTCCCCATACAGCAGAAGTTATAGAAAAGTACAGAAGCTTAATTCCTGCCACAAGTACAGAGCTACCAAGCAAGCTCCCCAGATTTAGAGCATTAATTCCTGCCAATCATTACTAAAACCTGATAGGAACAGAGACCAAAGCTGTACACTGCTTGGATCAAAGCTATCTTCCCTAAATAAACGGTTGAACTTCATCTAAAGGTCTGGACATCATTTCTGCTGCAAAATTCCTCTATTACTCCTACTATCACTACACTCAAATTTATTGCAAGTGAGCCAGGAGTCCAGCCGTACCCAGGTAGGAAACACTGTTGACACAATTATCATAATCCTACAGAGACATTATAGGCCAGTGATGGCGAACCTATGGCACGGGTGCCAGAGGCGGCACTCAGAGCCCTCTCTGTGGGCACCCGCACCCTGGAAAAAGTCTATGGTGTACCAACAAGCCTTAGACTTTTCTTTCATCAGCAAAGGGCACGCTATGAACGGCACAGGCAGTTATTATAGCTAAATGATAAAGTACATGGAAGATACACTATATTGGTATTCAGGTTAAATTGCCGTGTTGGCACTTTGTGATAAATAAGTGGGTTTAGGTTGCAGTTTGGGCACTCAATCTCTAAAAGGTTCGCCATCACTGTTAGAGGCCATTACACCCCTATGGCATTCCTAATCTGGGCCGCACGTTATAACACCTTGGAAGGGCCCTGGGGTAGTACCCTGCGCACGCTGCAATTGGCGTCACGACAAATACAGAACATTAACAACCCTGGCCATTGCATTATCAAAAAGAAGCGGAGGTTGTTTCTGCCAGATTATCCTTGCGACAATATCCTTCATGGACCCTTGATCAGGCTAAGAAATTTGTATCGTCAAGGTCTAGAACCGATTTTGTTTTTATCGAACCATTACAACCCAAAAAAGGAGTTTCCTCTGGTTTTTGTCACCAGTTATAGTCCGGAATATCCCCAAATATGTAGGATTATTAAAAAAACATCTTGCGGTTCTAAACTTTGATGAGCAATGGACAAACATAGCCCAAGCGGGCATCAAATGTGTTGCAGGTCGTGTGCCAACCCTGGCACAGAGAATCAGTCCAAGTTTATATGGAGAAAAAACTCGCAGTTCTTCTACTTGGCTGAAGTACAAAGGCACATACAAGTGCGGACATCGCATTTGTATGGTCTGCAATTACATATTGATTGGTCCTTCCGTTTTTTCGTTTGCCATGCAGCAACCATATGAGCTAAAACAATATGTTAACTGTAATACAAGTTATGTTGTTCATTGCATAACATGTTCAATTTGTCACCTTCAATACGTTGGTTGTACTACTAACAGCTTGAAAACCAGAATCCGTAAACACCTGCCTTTTATCAAAACAAGGAATGTCTCAGCAGTGAGTCTTCACTATGCGCTTGTTCACCAGGGTAACGTAAAAGGCTTACAAGTTCAAGGCCTGGAAAGAGTGAACCCTCCCAATAGAAGTGGTGACCATAAACGCAAGTTACTAAATAGAGAATCATATTGGATCTTTTGTATGGGCTTTCGTGCCCCCTCAGGTTTAAATCGTAAGCAGGATCTTATTTTGCATTATTGATTTATTCCTGTCTCTCGTGTTGATTATCATGTCTGTAATATTGGTGTATTTTTACTTTTTTTAGCTCGATTTATATAAATGTATGCACTACTGAATGGGGGGGGGGGGGGTAAATGTATGTTACTTTTATTTTACTCACCCGGTAATTAGTGGCTATGCCTACTTAAACCGGAGTGTGGGTTTTCACTTTTGTCATGAGGAAGGATCGTGATTAGTTGATCCGAAACGCGTAGATGTGAATGCATGGTCAGTTTTTACCGCACAAGAAGAATAAAGGCTGTCACAATTTGGAACCTGGACCTCTGCACCTTTTTCTTTGTTGATCCTAGTTTTTGATGAAGCCTTGTGATCATAATGAAAAATAAGTAGGAATCAGCAAAAATTGTCTGGACTCGTTTTGACCCCTTTTAGAGTGCATTCGGACATGGCCAGATGGCTGTGGACTAGCGGTGTGATGTAATGGGATGGCCATGCACATATGGAGCCTCCGCTTCCCTCTTCATCCCTCTGTTCTCAGCTATACTACAGTGAGTGAGAAACTGGGGCCCCCATTCAATTCCTCACAGTTTTCCAGACCTCTGCCTGCTGCCAGTGAATGGAAACATGCATTGTCTATACATTTTGATGCTATACCCCTCTTCTGAGGGACTATCATGATATGGTTAGAGCTTGTTCACGTAAAAAGGGGGGAAACCCTTTTAGCTACATTAGATTACGGCTCTGTTCACATCACACTTTGTCTTTATGTTGGAGGTGAACATTGGAAGTATAACCCTACATATACCTCTGAAATATGCCTCTGTAAAGCCATACACGTCAGCAATTGGCCACAATGTAAAGGAAACCTATTTTACGTGCTTTGCATTCTTTGCGGTGGCTCTTTGTAAAGGAAAGTGCAAACTGGTAAGCCGCCATATGACACCCAGACGGAGACCTATGTTGGGTCAATGGAGATCTATGGTTATGTGCGGTTAGGTGTGTGGGCTTTTCGGGCAAATACAGCGAACAGAAGTCTCATAATGGTATCTATGACCTATATATAACTGTATACTGTAGTTGTAGGGGGTGATTTACCCTGGCCTTCTCAACAGCTTTCTGGGATCAAAAAATGTGAAAACCTATGCGGACATTTTTTAATATTAAGATTCTGGTCTTAATAATTGCTCCCTGTAGAGTTTACTATATTAATGGAATGAGTCCTGCTGTGTGGTAATGTCCAGTAGGACTGAGCTGGAGATGACTTCTTTTGCATTGGTTGTATTGTTACTTACGCTGAGGCCAGCCTTGATGCATATAGGAAATCCTCCTAATCTTAACGGCTGATTAGATCTCTTCCAGGAAGCTCGTAGATGAAAATAATGTTTTATGTGAATTTCCTGCTAAGTGACGGTTCTTTGGTTATTTGATGTGAGCTGCCTGTTTCTCTGTAGGCTTTACATAGAGAGTAATGACAGTATGTCCAGGTTGAATCGTCTGTTATTTATAGAGGACCACGTCTGCAGCAGAGCTGTAGATGAAATATATTTACCGACATTGCTCCTTCCTTGTCCTAAGTGTGGCTCATAGTCTAATATCCTGATATCAGGCATATATACTACATGGAGAAATCCATTAGAAGTCATCCCACCTTATCAAATGTGTGATGTAGAAAGAAGCAAGAGCACTTTGAGGACCTATAAGAGAACTTCCTCCTATCATGACAAATAGTCAGTAACTACCTGGTGACATCTTGTCCACATCCATGGGCTCAAAGTGCTACAACTATGTGGACATCAGACCATATTTTGGGGATTGCATACTGCTACCGCCTGCTGACTGAATGAGTTCTCCCCTATGTATATCTACAACCTTTGTTGTATTTGGGGGTTGGGTCCCCACAAGGTCTCTATGGCATCACGGCACTAGACAGAATTAAAGGACAGGACATTTTGACATCAGAGTCTCTACGGTATTAGGATTTCTGCCACTGAAAGGTCTTTTCATTTTCTTTTGGTAGGTGCCCTTTTTAAGCATATTGAGTCCATGTATGTGATAGACCCTTTGCCAGGCTGAATGTTTAATGAAGGTTTTGTCTATTTAAGAAAACACATTTTTATATACCTTATTAGGTAATTCTGTGTTAAATGAGTTTTCTAAATACAGAAAAGTACCTAAATCTGCCTGAATTTTGACCAAATGATGCTACCAGAAACGGTTCTTTTTTATTTTCATTATCTTTCATTAATTATCAGATAGATCTCAAATAGTGTGAGCAAACATGTTTCTTCCCCCCTCATCTTGAATGTTGGCGTCCCACAAGGCTGTGTCCTGAGTCCATTGCTCTACTCATTATATACGTATTGGTTCCTCTGCAATTATTGAGTTTGCTGATGACACTGTTGTGGTAGGTCTGATCTCCAACGAGACTGCCTACCTGGAGGAGATCAATCACTTGGTAACCTGGTGCCGAGATCTCAGAGTGAATGTCATCAAAACAAAGGAAGTGGTGCTGGATTTCAGCAAGAAGCAGAATAACGGCCCTTCAATCCAGGTCCCAACCCGGTGCCATAGCCAATCCTTATGACATAGCGAAGACATTTTGCACATATTATTATGACGTATATAACCTGCAGGAGGATAGAACAACACCTCAACCCACGTTAGACATAATGTTTACAGTCGGTTCATCTACCCTCACCTAAGTCCAAACAACTCGCTGAATAATAAAAATAACTCATCAGGAAGTTTCTGAAGCAATAACCTCTTTGAAAACTGGTAACGCCCCAGGCCCTGATGGCTTCTCAGATGAATGTTTCAAGTATTTCTGCGACACCTGGACTCCACACCTTTAGTAATGTTTTTATTTTAGCTATGTCTGAAGGCAGATTCCCTATAGAAATGCCAAAAGCTAATATTATTACTCTACCTAAGCCAGGGGCCTTCAAACTTTTTCACCAACTATGCAAAAATATTAGTAAATAGACTTTTGCCCATGTTACCATCCCTCATAAAATGGAACCAGGTGGGTTTCACTCAGGGCCGTCAGGCACCAGACAGAACTAGGCGTCTTATCAACCTGATATGTCATGCCAATATGCATAGAACGCCTTCTCTGCTACTTTAAAGGATAACTGTCATATTTTCATTAGAAAAAATCTATTTTAGCATATGTAACTGCTGCAGCAGCATTATGCATAAAGCAATCTTTAGTTTCTTCACATACCACTGTTTTCCTTGAGTTTTCCCCTTAGTTACGGCTGTTTTGAATCCTACATTATGAGGATCTTCTCAAGATGGCTCCTCTGCCAGTTCTCTGAGGCCAAAACTGCTTTCCCTCAGGTCACATACAAACTTGCTGTAGCCAGCAGCTTCCTGCCAGCCAATCAGATTGGATTAATGAGAGAAGTGCCTCCTCACTCTGAAGCCTAATGCAGACATGCAGTGTGAAGGACCGCACCTCTGTCTTCCTAGCCGGGGACAGATGAGCCATAGCATCGTTCTTTTAAGGGAGCAGTGGAAACGGACAGAGGACATTAATGAAAGCTGTTATTATAAGGTAATTACAGATCTTTTGGCAATCATTGACAGACTAACTCAGGTATACATGCCTAGCTCTAATAAACTAGCAAATAAAAAAAAAATATGACAGTTATCCTTTAATTAGTTGCAGATAAGGCTTTCAGTAGGGTACAGTGGGGGTATGCCGTTGCTGGTTTAGGCTGCTTGGGCTTTGTGGAACCAATACACTCAGCCATTCAAGCCTTATGTTCATGCCTTTCAGAAAAAGTACTAGTAAATGGCTTCATATCAGATCCCTTCCAAATCTCAAATTGCACTTGCTAAGGGTTTCCCTTGTCCCCACTAATCTTCTCTATCATTATGAAACCACTAGCAGAAAGGATTAGATCAGCTAACTTCATGATAGACTCCATCTCCCACAAAATCAATCTATTTGCAGACTATGTCATACTTTTACTAACTTATGTCCAGTCATCTCTCTAGAAGCGAGGGGTATATTAGAACAGTTTAGTGCAATTTCATATTACAAGATCAATGTCATTAAATCTCGGATGTTAGGCATAAATCTGACCCATTCAGGTAAACAGCCTCTTTCAACAGCATTTTCATTTCCATGGGCGGACCATTGAATTCCACATCTGGGCATTCATCTCACTCCCATAGTCGAACAACTAATCCCAGCTAATTTCCCACCTCTCCTTTCCTCTCTCCAAAAAGAATTAGATTGCCTTGCCAGGTATGAGTTGGGCTGGATGGGTAGAATTGTTCTACATAAGATGCTCATCCACCTCGTATATTGTATGTATTACAGACCTTACTGATTCCCATCAGGTATTGGACACGAGCTAAAACAGACAAGTTGTGGCCCCAGATGGAAGTGAGTCTGTCTCCTATTAAAAAAGCAACTTTAACAGCATAACAATTATCCATGTCGTCATTAGATAGCTCCACACAGGCGGATTGGCCATAGACCTTACAGGGAAAGTTCCTGGTGGGCCGATGCCCAGGGGGCCGCCTGAGTCCTTTTTGGGGATGTATTTTGTGATGGACTGTGATATTTGGCAATGTTGGGGTGGTATAATGTGCCACGATTATGGTATTACTGGCCCTGCCTTCCATCAATTTGGACCCAGGTACAAAACGGGGCCACTTTTAGTATTTCTTCCAGGGCCACTTTAAGTTCCTAGTCCGCCCCTGGCTCCACACCTAGCGTAAAAGTCTGTATCCTACCTATTGAGACTTGGGACAACCATACATTAGATCTGCATTTAGATTTTTGGAAGGACCAGGGAATGTGTGACATAAGTCATAAAATCATGTCCTTTTCGCTGCTTCAGAGAAAATTTCATCTTCCAGCCGAAGAACAATACAAATACAACCAAACTGCATCCTTCCTTTTAAAATCACCAAAGCCTGAACAACTTACCTCACTGTATAATCAAATAACTCATCAGGAAGTTTCCTATTAAAATTACACTCTTTCACTTCCCGACCCTTTGAGGGCAAATATTCCACCTTCTCTCCCACAATACAATAGAGGGATTTACGGTAAATGATTTATTCCTCACTCACAGATGTCTCAATGGGAAAGGGATTTCTCTAAAAAACATGTACACAAACGGTGTAGATGATGGCGATGAGTTGGGCACAGAGCTACCTCTTGTGCATCACACCGGGAACAATTTCATAAATTGCTCCTTTGCTGGTACTATACACCTTTACGCCTCTCCCGTATTTATTCTCCTACTTCACCTCAATGTTGGGGAGGATGTAGAGGCGAAGGTTGTAGACTTCACATCTTCTGCCTGAAACGTACTTCTTTTGGGATTCTGTCTCCCAATTGCTAAGTGATTTCTACTCCGTCATTAAAGTGATCTCCACCCAGAATTAGCGTTAGTAGATATGGATAGGTCCCAGCTCACTTGCAGAACAGTTGTTTGCCGTGTCCTGCATGCAGTTAGAATACTAATAGCAAGAAATTGGAAGGGAGCGGTGCCTCCCAAATAGCGAAGATTCATTCCATAGTGTCTGATAATTACGTTTTTGAAGTATAGCGACATACTAGAGAGGAAAGTCAAAGGCATTTCACTGTCAATGGTCCAAATGAGGTTCTCTACACCCTTTATTGGGTCCTATGACATTCACATTGTTATAGCTATACATCCTTTCCAGGGTAACGAATACTCCTGTAATAAAACCAGTGTCAAGTACACTCTCCTTAAGATTCTTTATTGCCCTTTATTTTATTTTCATTATGTTGGATTTTTTCTTGTTGTAAGTTCTTAGTGTTGCACTGAACATAACGCTCATCAGGAGACATGAAATGCAAATGCCAAGGACTTTGTGATCATTTAATTCATCTTTATTGTGAATACCTGTATCCCAATTGCCAACTTACATATGTTGCTTTCACATGTCAAACACTTGTCTCTTGTATTGAAAATACCTTACTAAAGATGTATTTAATAAAAAAAAATGACAGAATAGGAAACAAAGAAACTAAGGGGGTCATTTATGATGAGAAGTACGCCTGTTTTTTTGGTGTACCTTTGTCGCAGATTTGGTCGCAAATGGGATTTGCAGCCATATCTGCGACATTTCCCTGCTCACGCTACTTTTTCGAGGTGGCGGGGAGGGGGGCCGGATCGGCCAGCCTTTGGCTTTTTGCTTGACGAAACTGAGCCAAAGGGATCCGTCCTGGCACATAATGTAAGTCAATGGGGACGGATCCGTTTTCTCTGACTCAATCGGGCACAATAAAAAACTGAACCGTCCCCCATTGACTTTCAGTGGTGTTCAAGATGGATCCGTCATTGCTATAGAAGACATAATACAACCGGATTCGTTCATGACGGATGCATGCGGTTGTATTATTGTAACGGAAGCGTTTTTGCAGATCCATGACGGATCTGCAAAAAACGCTAGTGTGAAAGTATCCGTAGGCGCATCAAGCGCCAGCACAGGGGTATTAAGACCAGCATCTAAAACTCCGGTCTTAATAAATGACCCCATAAGATAATACAATAGAAATAAGAAGCTTACTGAGACTTGTGGCTGTGCCCCTGTTATGTCCCTGCCATACAGTCTTCTAGCTTGTGCTGAAAATCCGAACCTTTCGCGCTGGTCGGTTGCCATCAGTTTTGTTATGCCACAAACCATGCATAAAGAAAAACTTGTTTCATTCACCGCAGTCTTTTGCACGGTTGCCAAGAACTCCCACACGCAGGGCCGAGCCCCGAGACATACTTGGTGAATTCATTCCATGTGCAGCCAAGCCCTTGAATAATTTTATTTGATGTAGCAAAATGGATGAAATCTGACTTTGTTCATCATTTTACAGGATGGAAACAGACGTGTAATATAAACATTATATCAATAAAATGCCGGAAGGAAAGCAACAGCAGTCTTACTTCAGGGAAATGAATGAGATTGTCTGTGCCTTGTACCATGAAGACAGGAAAATAATGTTCCCATGATAGCACAATACAAAACTGATATTTTTTCTTAAAGGGGTTGTCCACTCCATTACTATTGGTAGCCTATGCTCAAAACATGCCGCACCACCGCCAATCAGCTTTTTCAGAGTAGCCCCAGCACCAGAACTACACAGCTCCACCTGTTGTGTAGTGGAGGGAGCTGGTAACTGCAGCGCTGGTCCCATTGAAGTGAATAGGCCATCAATAGTAAAGAAGTGGACAGCCCGTAAATTGTGTTGGGAAGCCGGCTTCTTCAGTTGGCCAAATGCCACATTTCAGGCGAACGGACAAATGGGGCACTCCAGTCTCCACAGAGTTGAGCATGTGTGGGACTCAAGCAGAAAAGGGTCAGACTTACCTTACTAATATGCCTGTAAAAACGTCATCCTAATCCTGATGGCTACGAGAATATAGATATTACTGTTGTGGCGGCCACATAGAACCACAGCCTCTGTGCGCGGGACAGATCCAGTTTAAATCCTGTTCACACATCGGGAGAGAATTATCAAAACTGGTGCAAAGGAAAACTGGCTTAGTTGCCCCTATAGCAGTGATGGCTAACCTTGGCACTCCAACTGTGGTAAAACTACAACTCCCAAGATGCCCCCCTTGCTTGGCTGCTCTCAGAACTCTGTAGAAATAAATGGAGCATGCTGGGAGTCGTAGTTTCACCACAGCTGGAGTGCCAAGGTTAGCCATCACTGCCCCTATAGCAACCAATCAGATTCCACCTTTCATTTTCCAAAAGAGCTCTGAAAAATGAATGCTGAAATCTGATTGGTTGCCATGGGCAACTATCCAGTTTTCCTTTGCACCAGTTTTGATAAATCTCCCCCATTGTCTTTAGGCAGATTTGGGTTGCTCTCCTATTGTATTTCATTTTGGACTGACACCTACAGGTCTTCTCCTGAGCGTTGCTTCTAGAAGATAATCTACTGTTCCATGGAGGCAGCAATAGCAGTGCATTACAGGCCCATGAGGCCTAAGGATCAGTGCTGTATGGGTGGGGTCACACACAGCTTTTTGTAAAAGTTTTTGAGCCAAAGCCAGTAGTAGGTTGGAAGGGAATAAGAAATCTAAAGGAAGGACTTAACCTAATTTCACACAAGTGTGTTCAGATTGGAAAAACTCTCCATGGGATGGCCACATTTCCCCCTTCTTTTATATTTTTCATTCCCTTCCAAACCATTTTTGGATTTTTGTTAAAATAAACCTGCCACAGAAAGCTGTGTGTGACACCTGACAACCTTCTCTGCTGCATGATAGCCATAGTCTTTAGATGTAAAAACTATGGGGGTCATTTACTAAGCTGAAATACACCTATATTAGGTGTATTTCAGGCGCAGATTGCTTGCGCCACAATCTGCGCCTTCTCCCCGCTCATGGCAGGTCTAAAAAAGTGGGCGGACTGGTAGGCCCGTCTCATTTACCATTTTCTACGCCTGTTTCTGGCATGTAGGACAAAGATGGAAGCCGTCTTACATTTAGAACTGGCGGTGGATCCGCCGAAGTTATGAAGAGGCCTGCGCCTCTACATACCCCCTGGCGGATCCACTACCAATACAGGGCCCCTATGTTCACATCTGTGTCAAAGCCTCTGTTGCAGATTCCACCATTATAGCGTTGCACGTAGTTCTATAACACCCCCGTCATAGGGGGCATGGTCTTATAATTCTTCTTCTAGATCAGGGGTCAGCAACCTCCGGCACTCCAGTTGTCAAACTACATCTTGCATCATGCACACTTGTTTGTCTGTACTTTCAACTCCCACAGAAGCAAAAGGAGCATGCTGGGAGTTGTAGTTTCACAACAACTGGAGTGCCGAAGGTTGCTTCTAATCAGGGCCTTCTACCCTGGTGATGGAGAGTCACCTCTGTGTGGAAGAGGGACTTGACACGTGCCACAAAATGGTACCAGAATAGACCCCACTAGCGTCATCTGACAGGATTTGGGGGCACTTCAGTTATCCAGCTTATGATGTAGTTGGTGGGTTTAGTTTCTACATTTTGTCAAATCGTGTGTATTTAGTAGGCATAAAAATAGGCTTTACCACGACAGTACGTTATGATATGTTTCATAATTTGGTTCCTGTTTAGTCTGGGATTGGCATGTTTAAAATTTCCTGGCACTTCGCCATTTCCCGTGTGTAATCTTGTTTGGCACTTCTTCAGAAGAAGAGGTAATTAGAGATACAAGTGTTGGTATATATTCTCTTCGCTGAAGGAACGGCTGTATCCTGAAAATGTTAGAGGTCAGTAAGGCTCCTTCAAGTAAAGCTGTTGTAGATAAATACGTTTGTTTGGTCTTCTACAGTGATCACTATAGTGAGAGAAGGGGCTCAAAGTTATGTCTGGGCGCAAGCAAAATATCTTTTCTGTCTAATAGCTCATGACCCATTTATTTTATGAAAACATTATACAAAAAGTAGCCAGTTACCATTATACACAGGATTGTGCCGCAGAACTCTAGCAATCACAATGAATTGGCTCATTTAAGGCTACTTTCACACTGGCGTTTTGGCTTTCCGTTTGTGAGATCCGTTCAGGGCTCTCACAAGTTGTCCAAAACGGATCAGTTTGCATTCGAATGCATTCTGAATAGAAAAGGATCCGCTCAGAACGCATCAGTTCCGTCTCTATTCCGCTTTGCAGACGGACACCAAAATGCTGCTTGCAGCGTTCTGGTGTCCGTCTGATGAAACTGAGCCAAACGGATCCGCCCTGGCACACAATGTAAGTCAATGGGGACGGATCCGTTTTCACTGGCACAATAGAAAACGGATCCGTCCTCCATTGACTTTCAATGGTGTTCAAGACGGATCCGTCTTGGCTATGGTAAAGATAATACAAACGGATCCGTTCTGAACGGATGCATGCGGTGGTGTTATCTGAACGGATCCATTCATGACGGATCCACACAAAACGCGAGTGTGAAAGTAGCCTAAGGGTGGGTTCACACTAGCGTTAGGGATTCCGTTATGGCTTTCCATTATAACAGAGTTATAACGGAATCCATAAGACGGAAGGACGGATCCGTCTTGCTGCCCATAGACTTGCATTATGACGGAATGCATAACGGACGTCTTTAAGAGGCATTCCGTTTTGCTCTGTCCTAATAGAAGTCTATGAGAAAACATAACGGATCCGTCTGTCGACAGGACTTTGTTTTCCGGCTTGCATAACGGGACCCAGATGGATCCGTTATGTTTTCCCATAGACTTCTATTAGGACGGAGCAAAACAGAATGGCTTTTAAAGGCTTCTGTTTTGCATTCCATCCCATGGATTCCGTTATGTTCCTTTAATAAACCTGTATTTATCTTTTTTTTTTTTTTTTCAATTTAACCCTTTTATAACGGAAAGCCATAACGGAATCCCTCATGCTAGTGTGAACCCACCCTAACATGCCCATACTGTATTTCAGTAGAAAAATAGAGGGTTAAGCAGCACTCCAGGTCCCGATATAGGGACAGTTGCCAATAGAAAGGTAGATAGGTCGGTGCTGGCGGATGGGGATCCTGGCTGGGGGTCCCATAGGTATGCAGATAAAGAAGACAATCCACAGTTCTGGTGAACAAGCTGGTTACTTTATTGGTAACAGCAGCACAAGGATGGCAACGTTTCAACCATCTCTGGTCTTTAGCAAGCTATGAGATCATATAGTGACATGGTGACTCAGTGGGTATGTCTCCCATCAATTAATGAAACATGTGAAATAACGAAGTGCATTTCAGCTACATATCCATACATTCATTATTTCTCTCGTATAAGCCGGAGGTCAGCACCTTATATGCTTATCTGCTACCCATTAGACACGACTACTAGACACCAGTACAGACTGGCGTATTCTTGCCTAATCTCTTTTGCAGAAGAAGATATGACAAGTGACCTTCTCTGTTAAGATACAATGAACTTGAATAGCCGTTTTCTGGTACAGCAGGGACCCTGGCCTGAATTACTGTCGCACTGTATACCATATATCATGTGAAAAAGTAAGGACATGCCATATATCATATATACTGTGTATATATATATATATATATATATTTTTTTTTTTTACATATATGGACATATTTAATCATCTGGATGATACATTAGAAACATTTGATAGAATGCACACATTGCAGATCCAGTGTTTTTTCAATCAGCCATTTATAAGGGGGAGAGGACAATGTCAACGTAATCCCCGAACAGGAGGTTTTACTGGAGCAAAAAATCCAATATGTTTGTATGTTTCTCTGTATTGCTGACTCATTGACCTACTGTACATACTTAGGGCTCATGCACACAACCGTATGTATTTAGCGGTCTGCAAAAAAAAACAACAGATGACTGCCGTGTGACATCCCTGTAGCATCCATTTTTTTGCCGTCCATTGTAACAATGACTGTTCTTGTCCTCAAAACGGACAAGAATAGGACATGTTCTATTTTTTTTTTTTCTGCAGAACCGACATATGGACACAGAATGCACACAGTGTTATTTTAAAAAAAAATATGTAAAAAAAAAATATTCAAGCCCCATTGAAATGAATGGTTCCACATACGGACCTATAAAAAAAAATATGGCCGTGTGAATGGGGCCTTAGGGCTCATGCACACGAACTTATTTTGTTTCCATGTCCATTACGTTTTTTTTGCAGCCCTCATTTCAATGGGTCAGCGAAAAACACAGAAATAACTCCATGTGCATTCAATTTCCTTATGTCCGCATGTCAATTCTGCAAAAAAATAAAATAAAAATAGAACATGTCCTATTATTATCTGCATAACGGACAAGGATAGGACTGTTCTATTATGGCCAAGCTGTTCCTTTCTGCAAAATGCGGAATGCACATGGACCTCATCCGTATTTACATATGGCCGTGTGCATGAGCCCTTAGTGATATTCTTAGCAGTTTTTCGTAATAACTATGCTGCTTTGACCTCCGATTGATTTCCATATTGCTGCTTTGAATCCTAAATGTACTGATCACGCTCTTTATTTTACAGGCAGTGAAGTTTCTGGCTGTTCCCTCTAGCCTGAGTTTCGCCACTCTCCATGTACATGCATCCAGTGAAACAAAAGCCCCTCAGAAGACACTCCTAAAAGTGGAAGAGGTAAATGATAATTGTACAGACACAAAAACAATTATGGAGGATAATTTGAAACACTGGATTCTGTTGAAAAGAAGCTCAATACAATTAGGCTAGGTTCACACGGACTTGACGGATTTGCTCAGGATGCGTTAAGGGTGCGTTCAGTTAAAAACTTGCGATTTTGGAGCCAAAACAAGTCAGTTTTCACTGCGATTGCGTTTAGTGTTTGCGTTTTTTCTGCATGGATGGCATCCGGATGAAATGCGTTATTAACGCATCCCCATTCATTTCTATGGGGCCTGTCCTGCGTGAAAAAACGCAGAATATAGAACATGCTGTGATTTTCACGCAACGTTTATGTACACAGCCCCATTGAAATGAATCGTGCCGGATTCAGTGCGGATGCAATGCGTTCACCTCATCTTGCCCATGTGAACTCAGCCTTACACTAGCCAATGCAGCAGTGTAGGGAGAGTGACTACACATAGACATCTTTGGGGGGAAAATTTAACTTCCTGATCTGCTATAGCCCTTTTACATGGGCCAAAAGAGCAGGGAGTGATTGGGAATGGGGACATTCATTCCTGATCATTGCTTGCTCTATACCTATCACCATAAAATACAGTGCAATATGCAGGCAGCATGTTAAAGAGCAAGAGGAGATGAGCAGATTGATGATATATAGTTTTGTGGGAAAAGATTCAACAAAACCTTTGATTGTATACATTTAAATCTCTACTTTTTCTAAACTTGAGACCACCCCCTTGTAAAACTATCAATGACTGACAGCAATCTCTGTATACATACTCACACAGGGAATGCTATCAATCACTGATAAGACACTGTACAGCTGAGCTCAGAAAGAGGAGAGATTTAACCCCTTTTTTTCATTTTTGCCTTTTCATTTTTCTTACCCATCTTCCTCCGTTCACATAACAGTATGATGGCTTATTTTTTGCAAGGCAAGTTGTACTTTTTAATGCCACCATTAATTATGACATTTAATGTAGTGGAAAGCGGTAAAAAATTTCAAATGGGGTGGAATTGGAAAAAACACAATTCCTCCACCGTATTACAGGTTTTGTTCCCATGGCGTTTCATTTGCGGCAAAACTGACTCATGCCTTTCATTCTCTGGGTCAGTACAATTACAACGATACCCCATATGTATAGGTTTTTTATGTCTATATAGTGTAAAATAAATGTAAACTTTGAAAAAAAAAAATTGTGGGACAATCTTTCGTTTTTATTGATACCATTTTGGAGTGTGTGTGACTTTTTGATCACATTTTATAAAAAAAAATTGGGTAAGAGATGCAATGAAAAAATGGCACATTGGCCATTTTGACCCTTTTTTCGCCGTATTGGAAAAATATTTTTATATTTTAATAGTACGGGGTTTTTAGTTGTGGTGATACCCATGATGTTTATATTTTTTGTAATTAGGTATTTATTTTTTATTATACGGAAAGGGGGGTGATTTATACTTTTATATTTAAAAAAAAAAAATTGTATTTTTTTTTAAAGAGGACCTTTCACTAGTATGCAAACTAAAAACTAACTCTATCTGTGGGCAGAGCGGCTCCCAGGGGTCCCCCTGCACTTACTAGTATGCCTGGGCGGCGCTCCGTTTGCCCGGTATAGGCTCCGGTGTCTTAGCTCCGTCTGTTGTACTGGACTGATTTTTTGTAGGAGGCGTGTCCCTTGCTGCAGTGCTGGCCAATCGCAGCGCACAGATCATAGCCTGGCTATGAGCTGTGCGCTGCGATTGGCCAGTGCTGCAGCAAGGGACACGCCTCCTACAAAAAAATCAGTCCAGTACAACAGACGGAGCTGAGACACCAGAGCCTATACCGGGCGAACGGAGCGGTGCCCAGGCATACTAGTAAGTGCAGGGGGACCCCTGGGCGCCGCTCTGCCCACAGATAGAGTTAGTTTTTAGTTTGTATACTAGTGAAAGGTCCTCTTTAAGTTTAAATTTTTGTAATGATTTTGATGCTCATATATGAACAATTATGTATTTTTAAAATGAGTTTATTACTGTCTATTGCTTGTTTCTTATATTGGCCAAAATAAGAATTGCAGTTTGAATACTCTGGGTCTCTTAAGTGAAACCCAGCGTATTAAAATCAATTAGCGGAATCCTCACTGGCCACAGTGGTTTTTGAGACTTTAGATGCAGTTATCTCACTTGATAACTTTTTTTAATTTTCTGTTCCTATAGCCATATGAGGGCTTATTTTTTGCGGGATAAGTTGTGTTTTTTAATGGGACCATTTTATTTACCATGTTTTGTTTCGGGAAATGGGAAAAAAAAATTACTTGTGGGGTTAAATTGAAAAAAAACAACCCTCAATTGACTGCATACTAAATATGACAGGACATTCTTATTCTGCGGCTCAATACGAGGATCCCAAACTTGTATGGTTATTTTTTTGTTTTTCTACTTAAAAAAAAATAGATACCTTGAGGAAAAAAAAATCTAAATTTTCTTTGCATTACCATTTTCTGACAGACATTTCGTCCAAAGAGCTGTATGAGGGCTTGTTTTTTCCAGAACGAACTGTAGTTTTTATTGGTACCATTGTTGGGAGGCATCCAACTTTTTGATCACTGTTATTCAATTTTTTGCGGGTGACAAGGTGACCAAAAAAAATGGCAAATCCATTACAGTGTACCAGGGGCGTTGCTAGGGTCTGAAGACATCCGGGGCATGAGCCCACTTGAAGCCCCACCCCCACCACATGAAGCCACGCCCCCATCTGCATCGGGGGCCTTCACAGTAGTTATAAACCCCTTTCAGCAGTCACCCCTTCAATGAATGGGGGACTGCTGAAAGGGGTTAATAACTACAGTGAAGGGCCTAGCCGTCTGGGCAACCCCACAGATCATCTTAACCTATGGTCAGCCTAATTAAAAATTAAGAAAAACCCCCAACTATAAACTAACCACAGAATTTGGAACCCATCAATCCCCCTTGTACTTGTTACGCTTCTTGCAGGCTGCGTGGGTATGAGTTCAGAACTTCGGACCGAAGTGACTGAAGTTCTGAACTCATGCCTGTGCAACCTGCAAGTAGCTGAACAAGTACAAGGGGGGTTGGGGGATGATCTGTGGGATTGCCCAGACGGCTAGGAATAGCGTGCGCAGCCTTTTGTATTAGGATGTGCACCCTAAAGCACAAACACACACACGCTGCATACAGACCCGCACTATCAATATAATAAAGGGAGAAGAAATCATTTTTAAACATACCCGTATTTTTCGCCCTATAAGACGCTCCGGCCCATAAGACGCACCTAGATTTTAGAGGGGGACAATAAGAAAAAAATATTTTTCATTACACCCGAGGTCAGACCTCAGCTGAAAGCCCCAATAAGACCCTAAATGTTAATAAGACCCCAATAAGACCTCAGATCAGACCCGAATGTGAATGATCCCCAGTGCCTCATATTAGCCCCCAGTGCCCCTATTCAGCCCCCCAGTGCCCCTATTCAGCCCCCCTGTGTCCCTCTTCAGCCCTCAGTGCCTCATCAGCCCCCAGTGTCCCTCTTCAGCCCCCAGTGCCTCATATCAGCCCCCAGTGCCCCTCTTCAGCCTCTCATCAGCCCCCAATGCCCCTCTTCAGCCCCCCCCTTGCCTCATATCAGCCCCCCAGCAGCCTCTTTTAAGCCCCAGTGCCCCTCTTCAGCCCCCAGTGCCTCCATCAGCCCCCAAATTTTTAAAAAACTTACCGTTCATGCTCCGGATGCTGTCGCTCTTCACCACTCGGTAATCCTCTTGCTGTGTGGGCGCGCACAGTGTGAGGTCACAGCGCGGCCTCACACTGTGCGCAGCCTTCACAGTGGAGCGCCGAGGACCAGGGAGGAAAAGGTGAGTATGGCCCTGACAGAACTTCAACGCCTATGCCCACCACCAGCATAAATATTCGGGGCACTGGACAAAACATTCGGGGCTCCAGCCCCTGCAGTGTACACTGTGCAGGAAAAATGTTTTAAAATTTTAATAGTTGAGGCCTTTTCGGACACGGCGATACCTGTTATGTCTATTTTATGTTGTTTATATATTTTTATATGTAAAATCGGGAAAGGGGGGTGATTTAAACTTATAATACTTTTGTGTTTTTTAAAATGTTTTAAACTTTTTTCCCAGTAACTATTAGCCCCTTTCGTTGGGCTATGAACCTTGGATTGTCAGAATATTTATACAGCTCTGATAAACAGTTTCATTTATTTATGTAAACAAGTTAGGATCTATAATGAAGGAAATTCCAACTTCTTTTCTTTTCCACAAATAAAAAGCTAACAATAGCTCGCTAAGTTGATGACAAAAGGAAAACAGTTATATACTAAATATATATATATTTATTAATAATATTTCAGCGCAATAAAAATAAAATATATGACGATATAAAATTGGTGGCAATTAAAGAATAATCAATGATATGCAATCAAGAAGACAAAACAACCTATAGGGAATACCAGTAGATATAATCAATAATCAAACTGGTATCTTGGTAATAACTGACACAAAATAAAACTTGAGATTGAAACTTGATTTTGTTACTGTCGAACCTCCCACGGTGCTGTGCTTATCTGAAGTGCTGATACTCGCATACACTCAACTATTTTATGTATATTAGTTTATGTATTTTATGTAGATGTTTCATCTATTTTACTCTTCAATATTTGCAGCTTTCCCTATATTCCAGTCCATCCACAGAAACCAGATATGTTGAAGACAAGAAAACAGAATTGGAGGAGGGTATTTCATGGTTGAGAGCATCTACTGCACCATATACTAAGTGGTCTCAGGTACTGTAAAAATTTCTACCCTCTTCACTGAGTCAGATTCAAAGGTTAGGTGCGTAGGAAAATGAATATAAGTGTAAAACTGTTACTGTCCCATCCTGGAGATTCTTGGCAAATCAATGCTATACATGTCCGATAGTTGTGGCTCCCACCTCGGTAACCCACTCTTATCTCAAAAACTGGACTGCCATGAATAGAGAACACACAGCACAGGTGTTGCGTCCTCTAAATTTACTGCTATGGGACTTCCAAAAACAGCTAAACCAGCATCTAGGTTATTTTTGGAAGTCCCATAGCGGTGAACAGAGAGGTGGCTGCACATGTATGGGTTTCTCTGCGTTCACTTCAGGGACAGAGATGGTTTCTGCTCCCATCAGGCATTTATGGCAAATCCTACTGTTGCAATTGTCCCAGGTGGGAATGCCCTGTTAAGGAATTAATATGGAGATATACAGTACAGACCAAAAGTTTGGACACACCTTCTCATTCAAAGAGTTTTCTTTATTTTCATGTCTATGACAATTGTAGATTCACACTGAAGGCATCAAAACTATGAATTAACACGTGGAATTATATACATAACAAAAAAGTGTGAAACTACTGAAAATATGTAATATTCTAGGTTCTTCAAAGTAGCCACCTTTTGCTTTGATTACTGCTTTGCACACTCTTGGCATTCTGTTGATGAGCTTCACTTTAAAAAGTCGCAATCTCACTCCAGGAGGAGGGTGGAGTAGAAAAACTGGAGTAGCTTCTCTAGACAGAAGTGTTAGGTTTAAGGCCGAGCTAAATTTATCAAACAACCTGTGACATTTGATAAATGTGGCACAAAGTACTCCAACACAGACTCAAGCAAAACTCACTTCAAATATTCCTGTCATGATAAATTTACCCCTAAGGCCTCTTTCACACTTACGTTGTCCGGATCCGGCGTGTACTCCACTTGCCGGAATTACACGCCAGATCCGGAAAAACGCAAGTGTACTGAAAGCATTTGAAGACGGATCCGTCTTCAAAATGCTTTCAGTGTTACTATGGCAGCCAGGACGCTATTAAAGTCCTGGTTGCCATAGTAGGAGCGGGGAGCGGGGGAGCGGTATACTTACAGTCCGCGTGGCTCCTGGGGCGCTCCAGAGTGACGTCAGAGCGCCCCATGCGCATGGATGATGTGCCATGCGATCACGTGATCCATGCGCTTGGGGCGCCCTGTCGTCACTCTGGAGCGCCCGGGGAGCCGCACGGACGGTAAGTATGCTGCTCCCCCGCTCCCCACTACACTTTACCATGGCTGCCGGGACTTTAGCGGGTAACCACTCTAAAAAAGCTAAACGTCGGATCCGGCAATGCGCCGAAACGACGTTTAGCTTAAGGCCGGATCCGGATCAATGCCTTTCAATGGGCATTCATTCCGGATCCGGCCTTGCGGCAAGTCTTTAGTTTTTTTGGCCGGAGCAAAAAGCGCAGCATGCTGCGGTATTTTCTCCGGCCAAAAAACATTCCGTTCCGGAACTGAAGACATCCTGATGCATCCTGAACGGATTTCACTCCATTCAGAATGCATTAGGATAATCCTGATCAGGATTCTTCCGGCATAGAGCCCCGACGACGGAACTCTATGCCGGAAGAAAAGAACGCAGGTGTGAAAGAGCCCTTAGTCCTTGTAATGCCTGACCCCATGTGCCATAAATGTCTGAGATGTGGTACCCACACCTATCTCCAGAACTGGGGTTACACAAACCCCCGTTACGGCTAGTGTTGAGGCGTTATCAATGGAGTGGTGACTGCGCATGCGCATCTCTCTCCATTCTCTTTTGTGGGAGTTCCAAGAACAGGCGAGTGCACATCATTTGTTGAGTCTAATCTGGATTCACAAGGCTGGCCCATTAATATCCACATAATACAAATCCACTGCTATAATTCACTTTTACAGGTAGCGCACCATTAGGTATATTTTCACCAGTGTAAGTTTTCAGATTAAACACACGTTTGTTCAAAAGGGTTGTCTGGTTTCTGGAGGAAACCGGATAACACATGCGATCTGCCCCTCTGCTTGCAGTTATGCTTTCTCTTTTTTTATTTTTATTTTTCTCCCTGCAATAAAGAGTAGATCGTTACTTACCTTCCAGGCTCCTTACCCGGCTGCAGAGGTGACGAATGCTGCAGCCAAAGACCGAAGAGACCAGTAATTGGCTGCAGTGGTTGCATGTTGTCATGGTGATGTCAGAGCTGCAGCCGGGTAAACAGAGCCCAGCCGTTAGAACCAAAGGGATGACGCGGGATCTGTCAGGTAAGTTACAATTTATTCTTAAAGGGGTTCTGCACTTTGTTTAAACTGATGATCTATCCTCTGGATAGATCATCAGCATCTGATCGCTGGGGGTCCGACACCCGGGAAGCCCGCCGATAAGCTGTTTAAGAAGGCAGCGGTGCTCCAGCAGCACCGCGGCCATCTCAATGTTTACCGCTGGCCGAGTGACGTCACGACTTGTATCAACTGGCCTGGGCGGGGCTAAGCTCCATTCAAGGGTCACTGGGCCAGCGGTAAACAGTGAGAAGGCCGCGGCGCTGCTGGAGCGCCGCTGCCTTCTCAAACAGCTGATCGGCGGGGGTCCCGGGTGTTGGACCCCTACCTAAGAGATGCAGATGATCTATCTAGAGGATAGATCATCAGTTTAAACAAAGTGCAGAACCCCTTTAATTGTACGTGGATCGCATGTGTTGTCTGGTTTCTTCCTGAAATTGGACAACCCCTTTAAGCTGAGAATTTGGAAAATACTCAGTAAAGTCACACTGTGACACAATTGAAACCACTGAACCAGTGCCCAGTACCACTCTTATGGTTTCCATACAATCTAGGTGTGTCACGCTGTTATCATCATCGTCATGCTCCTCATGTAGTACGCTAATATGATAGCATAAGGGCTCTTTCACACCTGCGTTCTTTTCTTCCGGCATAGAGTTCCGTCGTCGGGGCTCTATGCCGGAAGAATCCTGATCAGTTTTATCCTAATGCATTCTGAATGGAGTGAAATCCGTTCAGGATGTCTTCAGTTTCGGAACGGAACGTTTTTTGGCCGGAGAAAATACTGCAGCATGCTGCGCTTTTTGCTCCGGCCAAAAATCCTGAAGACTTGCCGCAAGGCCGGATCCGGAATTAATGCCCATTGAAAGGCATTGATCCGGATCCGGCCTTAAGCTAAACGTTGTTTCGGCGCATTGCCGGATCCGACGTTTAGCTTTTTCTGAATGGTCACCATGGCTGCCGGGATGCTAAAGTCCTGGCAGTCATGGTAAAGTGTAGCGGGGAGCGGGGGAGCAGCATACTTACCGTCCGTGCGGCTCCTGGGGCGCTCCAGAGTGACGTCAGGGCGCCCCAAGCGCATGGATCACGTGATCGCATGGTACGTCATCCATGCGCATGGGGCGCTCTGACGTCACTCTGGAGCGCCCCGGGAGCCGCGCGGACTGTAAGTACACTACGTGCAGAATTATTAGGCAAATGAGTATTTTGACCACATCATCCTCTTTATGCATGTTGTCTTACTCCAAGCTGTATAGGCTCGAAAGCCTACTACCAATTAAGCATATTAGGTGATGTGCATCTCTGTAATGAGAAGGGGTGTGGTCTAATGACATCAACACCCTATATCAGGTGTGCATAATTATTAGGCAACTTCCTTTCCTTTGGCAAAATGGGTCAAAAGAAGGACTTGACAGGCTCAGAAAAGTCAAAAATAGTGAGATATCTTGCAGAGGGATGCAGCACTCTTAAAATTGCAAAGCTTCTGAAGCGTGGTCATCGAACAATCAAGCGTTTCATTCAAAATAGTCAACAGGGTCGCAAGAAGCGTGTGGAAAAACCAAGGCGCAAAATAACTGCCCATGAACTGAGAAAAGTCAAGCGTGCAGCTGCCAAGATGCCACTTGCCACCAGTTTGGCCATATTTCAGAGCTGCAACATCACTGGAGTGCCCAAAAGCACAAGGTGTGCAATACTCAGAGACATGGCCAAGGTAAGAAAGGCTGAAAGACGACCACCACTGAACAAGACACACAAGCTGAAACGTCAAGACTGGGCCAAGAAATATCTCAAGACTGATTTTTCTAAGGTTTTATGGACTGATGAAATGAGAGTGAGTCTTGATGGGCCAGATGGCTGGATTGGTAAAGGGCAGAGAGCTCCAGTCCAACTCAGACGCCAGCAAGGTGGAGGTGGAGTACTGGTTTGGGCTGGTATCATCAAAGATGAGCTTGTGGGGCCTTTTCGGGTTGAGGATGGAGTCAAGCTCAACTCCCAGTCCTACTGCCAGTTTCTGGAAGACACCTTCTTCAAGCAGTGGTACAGGAAGAAGTCTGCAAGGTAAGAAAAACATGATTTTCATGCAGGACAATGCTCCATCACACGCGTCTAAGTACTCCAAAACGTGGCTGGCAAGAAAGGGTATAAAAGAAGAAAATCTAATGACATGGCCTCCTTGTTCACCTGATCGGAACCCCATTGAGAACCTGTGGTCCATCATCAAATGTGAGATTTACAAGGAGGGAAAACAGTACACCTCTCTGAACAGTGTCTGGGAGGCTGTGGTTGCTGCTGCACGCAATGTTGATGGTGAACAGATCAAAACACTGACAGAATCCATGGATGGCAGGCTTTTGAGTGTCCTTGCAAAGAAAGGTGGCTATATTGGTCACTGATTTGTTTCTGTTTTGTTTTTGAATGTCAGAAATGTATATTTGTGAATGTTGAGATGTTATATTGGTTTCACTGGTAAAAATAAATAATTGAAATGGGTATATATTTGTTTTTTGTTAAGTTGCCTAATAATTATGTACAGTAATAGTCACCTGCACACACAGATATCCCCCTAAAATAGCTAAAACTAAAAACAAACTAAAAACTACTTCCAAAAATATTCAGCTTTGATATTAATGAGTTTTTTGGGTTCATTGAGAACATGGTTGTTGTTCAATAATAAAATTAATCCTCAAAAATACAACTTGCCTAATAATTCTGCACTCCCTGTATACTGCTCCCCCGCTCCCCACTACTACTATGGCAACCAGGACTTTAATAGCGTCCTGGCTGCCATAGTAACACTGAACGCATTTTGAAGACGGATCCGTCTTCAAATGCTTTCAGTACACTTGCGTTTTTCCGGATCCGGCATGTAATTCCGGCAAGTGGAGTATACGCCGGATCCGGACAACGCAAGTGTGAAAGAGGCCTTATTTATATCACCATCCTGCATTTTTTTCTTTACTTTTCAGAGTTTTTGTTCCCAGCTTTGCTGCATTTTCTGTATATGGCCCCTTTAAATCTGTATTAGGTAGGTGTGTGAAAACTCCCTCCACAGCGACAAGGCTCATGTTGTCTTGGCACATTTAGCTATTTCCATCGGCTTATTTACGCTCACCTTCATTCCTGACTGCTTGCTGTTAATTTGGCCTTTGGTGAAAGGTTTTTCTGGATGATTTTCTCTCTTAACCCCGGGTTAAGGGTCTGCAAGCTCTGGCACTCAGACAACTCACTGTTGTCAAACTGCAACTACCAGCACATGCACTTTCTCGGCTGTTCTCGCCCATAGAAATAATGTAGCCTGCTGGGAGTTGTAGTTTCACAACAGCTGGAGTGCCGGAGTGCAATCTGAAATGTTCTGTGATCACGAAGGATTTAGGGGCCAGGTGCCCTTGTATGATTTTAACAAGATCTGCAAAACTGCATTCAGCAGGCTTCATGGGGGTTGTCAGACTGCGCAGAAGAGCGTAAGTGCCCCCTGCACCCATGACACTTAGTAACACTGGCACCATCTTCTCAGGAGCTGTGCTATAAGCTGTGAAATATACAGCAGCCAGTTATCTATAACACAATTGAATGACACCGTTTTACAAATACAGGCGGCCATCTTGGAATGGTGCTTTGATGACTGAAACAAATCAGGCAGAGAGAGAGATGACAAATGGTCACCGTCTTTTCACATGAAGAAAAAGAACTTTTTTTTTTAGCAGCTTCTCGTCTGTAGTGTTATCAGTCAGATATGCTGTATCATTGCACTATCAGATATAAATCCATACGCGAGCTGACCGGTCTTCCTTATCCAGTAATTACAGGAAGAATTAACCGCCAAAACAAGGCAAAAGAAAGCGGAGTGAAACAGGTATACTAAATCAACCCATAGTGCCGATACAGGGTGTAAAGGCATTTACATGGGGCAATTAGCAGAAAGGAGCGTTCCTATGTACACACCTACCTGATAATTGACTTGTGTAAAGGTTCTCCCGAGCACCCGTAGAATAAACAAAGGCTCGTTCATTGGGTGATAGCATTGCTGATGTTGACGCCTAAATCATAATTTCTGAGCAGAAGATTATGCTGTGTAAATGGGAATCTGCTCCCCACAAACAATGATTCTCTATGGGGACAAGCATTCGCAGTAGTGATCGCTCATCCCCATACAGAGGAAATGATTGCTGCATATAAATGAAGCTCTCACCGCCTGTGACGAGCTAGCAGTTATCAAGAATAAACAGTTAGTTCCTGATAATTGCCTGCTATGTTTACCTGTGTAAAGGGGCCTTAAAGGGTTGTTCATCTTTCGGGTAGACCCCCCCCCCCAGCATGGCAGAACCTGCAAAAGGAATCGTACTTATCTGATCCCCAGTGCTAGGTTCTGGCTTTTTGGCTCCTCCGGCGCCACTACAGGTCTCAGGTCTCCCTGCGTCAACAGCCGGTTTGATGTTGGTCACATGGCCGCTGCAGCAATGATATGTCTCCCATGTGTCATATCATTAGGACAGATGACCTGGGGAGACCTGAGAGCTTCAGCAGCACTGGGGAAGCAAAGGAGCCAGAGCCCAATGGCGGTGATCAAGGAAGGTCTGGCCCCCATGCTGGGGGGTCTGCCCAAGTGGCCAGCAGGGGTGAACAACCCCTTTAAGAATGACATTTATCTGATAGCTATCTTACACATAATGGCACCAGTAATACAATTGTCTTTTATTTTTTACTTATTTATATAGCATCAACATATTCCGCAGTGCATTACAGACATCATTATCACTCTCTGTGTTCCCTATCAGTATGTCTTTGCATGGGTTTCCTCCCACTAACCAAACATGGGGAGAACATACAAACTCCATGTAAATGTTGCATTTCATTGGATTCAAACCTAGGACCCCAGCGCTGCAAGGCACCAGTGCTAACCACTGAGCCACCTGTGTATATTTGTTTTGATGTACACATTTCTGATTTAGCATGATCAGCCGGAATTCATACTGGATGAAGCAGTTAGCCCAGTAATATTGCTTTCCGAACTGTTCGTTCTGACGTGAATTTACTTAAAGGGGTTCTCCGGGAATTAAGAAAATGAAAATACTTAAATATTACTTTATTATAAATATATTCTCAAATACCTTTCATTATTTATAATGGCTCGTTTTCTCTGGGGAGCAATTATCAGGGTAAACAAAATGGCCGCTGTCCCATTAGTTCACACAAAACCTGTCCTGATCAAATATGAGGACAAGTTACTTTACAACACTGAGGTAAAGACCTTCTTCATCCTCCTCTCTGCTCTACTTGTCAGGGATTATGATCTTGAACTTTAGCTGAATCTCTGGGGAATTTAGTTCATGAGGAGACATGAAGTACAGAGAGGACAGACAGTACGGGCTGTGGTAATGGAGACTGTAAACAAGTGCTGCTGCTCATTAGTCACACCTCACCCTCCTCTTATGTCTCCTCATCATCTCGATTCCCACAGAGATTCACCTGTATTCAGGATCATGATTCCTGACAAGTAGAGCAGAGAGAAGGATGAGGCAGCGCTATGGCTCATTGTGGTGAAGTAACTTGCCCTCCTGCATGATTAGGACAGGTTTTGTGTGTACTGATAGGACAGCAGCCATTTTATTTTTTCTAATGATTGCTCCATAGGCAAAACAAGCCATTCTAAATAATGAAGGGCATTTGTGAATATATTTATTATAAAATAATATTTAAAGGGGTTCTGCAGTTTGTTTAAACTGATGATCTATCCTCTGGTTTCACTGAACGCATCCGGAGCCAATCCGTATCGTTCGTGTGAAAGAGGCCTTACAGTATACAGTTTAGATATCGGAGGTCATTTACAAAAGCTTTGTGTCTGTTTTTTGTTTTAAAAAAAAAGTCACAAAATTTGTCCCAAATAGCAACTTTTTATGTTTTACATCACTTTTACCATTTATTTAAAAAGTCTATGCAGCGGATCAGAATGGACACGGCAACCACAGCCAACACATTTTATATAATTTACGCCAGAAAACTGGCGTGAATAACAACTAAAACCTACACCAGCATAGGTCACAGATAAGTTCTACGACTAGGTTCAGGGCAGGATAATACTTCCCAGATTCAGGGAATAATACAGAGCCACCTTTTGTGCAATTTAGAGCGGACATTTCAAAGAGGTTTCACCGTGTATGGAAAAAAAAACTGTGAAAATAAACTTGTGTTGATGCTCAGATATGTTCCCCTGATTGTTAGGCATTTTTGTTTCAATTGTGAGATTAGCTCAGAATCTATTTCACCTGTATAATGGGTTCTTTCTAGGGTACAGCATGTTGTGATGTAGAACCTAAACTAATATTTGCATGGCCAGCTCTGAATATGTCAAGGGTTTAATGAACAACTTGAACATAACAAGAACAGTTGTGTTTTTAAAGTGATTTAACCCCTTTTACTCCCAGTCCAGTTTTCACATTCCTGCCCAGGCCATTTTTTGCAAATCTGACATGTGTCACTTTATGTGGTGATAACACTTTTATTCATCCAAGCCATTCTAAGATTGTTTTCTCGTGACACATTGATCTTCATGATAGTCATAAATTTGAGTCAATATATTTCACCTTTATTTATGAAAAAAATCCCAAATTTACAAAAAAATTGAAAAATTTGCAATTTTCAAAATTTTTATTTTTCTGCTTTTAAAACAGAAACTGATACCTCATAAAATATTTAAAGTGATGCTTTAATGTATAACGTGTGGTTATATCATTTTGTGTTTAAATCCATCGGAACACATAACAATATAACTGGCCGAATAGTCCCAGTGTTTCGTCGGATGATGACCTTTATCAAGGGATCTGTGGTCTAGTAGTGAAGGAAAGTGTACTCCGCATCCAGATTCCTTTGCAGGAAAAGTTTACGTTTTTATTTGTACCATTTTTGGGTACATTTTTACACTTTATGGGGGAAGGTGACCAAAGAAAATAGGTTGCTTTGGCATAGTTTTTATTTATTTTTACAGCGTTCACCTGAGGGGTTAGGTCATGTGACATTTTTATAGAGCAGATCATTATGGACGTGGCAATACCTAATATGTATACTTTTTCTTATTTATTTAAGTTTTACACAATAATAGCATTTTTAAAACAAAAAAAAATTATGTTTTAGTGTCTCTATAGTCTGAGAGCCATAGCTTTTTTATTTTTTGACCGATTGTCTTAGGTAGGGTTTCATTTTTTGCGGGATGAGGTGTCGGGTTGATTGGTACTATTTTGGGGGGCATACGCCTTTTTAATCGCTTGGTGTCGTACTTTATGTGACGTTAGGTGACAAAAAATTGCTTTTTTGTCTTTTTTTTTTTTTTTTTTACGGTGTTCATCTGAGGGGTTAGGTCATGTGATATTGTTATAGAGCTGGTTGTTACGAACACAGAGATACCTAATACGTATGCTTTTATTTATTTGTTTCACTTTAACACAATAATAGCATTTTTGAAACAAAACAATGATGTTTTAATGTCTCCGTGTTCTGAGAGCTAGAGTTTTTTTTTTAATTTTTTTAGGGATTTTCTTATGTAGGGGTTCATTTTTTGCAGGATGAGGTGACGGTTTTATTGGTACCATTTTGTGGGACATACGCCTTTTTGATCAGTTGGTGTTGCACTTGTTGTGATGTAAAGTAACCAAAAAGTCTTTTTTTGACAGTTTTTCTTTTTTTCTTTTTCATGGTGTTTATTGGACGGAGTGGATCATGTGATATTTATAGAGCCATTGGTTACGGACGCGGTGATACCTAATATGTGTGGTTTTTCTATTTTTTATTATAAAATTGGGGGAAAGGGATCTAGAACGGATCCGGCCGGAAAAGAATCCGCAAAAAAATAGAGCTGCGGACAAGAATGGGAATCCTCTATATTGTGCCGGCTATGTGCGGTGTCAGTGTTTGGCAGTCCACAAAACACTACGGACGTGTGAATGAACCCGAACGCTGAGTAGTACACTAACAGGTTGCCTAGGAGACCCAGCCTGGGACTGGATCTCTTCGGCCCCCGTAGAAGGTAGGTCCCGATGCCATGCATTGGGCAGCCTGTGCACCGCATCGGGCTACCTTGTAACCCATCGGATCCCCGCCACAGCAGCGCGAGGACCCGATCGGCTCCCTCACCCGCCACATGCACCTTCTATGCCGCGCTCAGCTCTGACCGCGGCATAGAAGGGGTTAATTACAGCGATGCCGGTGGATACAGCAGGGGCCTGGCTATCAGGGACTGCCGGGCCCCTGCTCCGGTGCCTACCCGATCACCATCACGTAATAGTACGTCAAAATGCGGCAAGTCACCTGCCGCCATGACGTACTATTACGTCATATGTCAGGAAGGGGTTAAAGACACAGGAATATCTTCATTATTGCAAACAAATTCAGGAAGAATTTAGGCCCCTCACATCATATTATTATGTATCTTACAAACTATTACTTTCCCCATGATATTGATCCTTGCTGAGTCTTCAGGGGAAACGCTATTGCAAATGAATGTTTAGAAAAATACCTTAAAGGGGTTGTCTGGGTTCAGAGTTGAACCAGGACATCCTAGTTCCAGCTAATTCAATTGACATATATATAATGGGGTAGAGAGAGTATATCCAAGTTCCAGCAGACAAAACCCCCTAAAATTACACTTTTAATGATATGCGTTTAAAAAGGATCCAAAATGGACCTCCAATATCAAAACAAAGAAAATTTATAAAAATTACAAACCCGGTGTATTACTAATAGACTGCATCCAGATGCTAAATAATTTTCCTGGGGAGGGAGATAATTTATCCCTGAGGGGGATAAAGGGATAAATTATCTCCCTCCCCAGGAAAATTATTTAGCATCTGGATGCAGTATATTAGTAATACACCGTGTTTGTAATTTTTGTAAATTTCCTTTGTTTTGATATTGGAGGTCCATTTTGGATCCTTTTTAAACGCATATAATTAAAAGTGTAATTTTAGGGGTTTTTGTCTGCTGGAACTTGAACCCGGACATCCCCTTCTTCCCCCACTCGCCCCTGTGACATGAGCATTGGAGCATTTCAAGGGGTTTTTCTGGAGATCTGGTGACGTACCGGGCTCTCCATGGGTAAGCTAGGCAGAGGCTTTAGCCTAGCAGTGAGCCTGGTGACATTACTGGCACTAATGAGCGGTCATTAGCGGTGCCCTAGCCTGCAAAACGGCTACGGCAGCACTAAAGCCCTCCCATCAGACATCAACAGGAACACACTGCTAGGCAGAAGTGTTTAATTTCCTCTTGTCCCCAAAAAGTATTTAAAAAAATGTGTGCGTAAGGGTAGAAAACTTTCAGGAATGTAATATTAAAGAGGATGAATCATATAAACAAGTCCTGTGTATATGCATATGGGTGTTATGGGGAGGTCCCCTGTTTCAGACCCTACTCTATAAGCCAGAGGACAGGTCTGCTGTCAGTTACACATGGCTTGTCCAAGTATTACATGGAAGGCCATTAATTTGAATGGCCACCATTTAATGGTGCAGTGGCAGCTTCCCCGACAATAACAGCTTATTATCTTAAGTTAGAGAAACTGAATCTGGCAGGCACTTTTTCAGACAGGAGAAACTTGTATTATTAACTTTTTGGATCGTTGGCCACCGAATTAAAGGGGTCTTCTGGGATTTTGATACTGATTACCTATCCTCTGGATAGGTAATCAGTATCTGATTGGTGGGAGTCCAACACCGGGGGCCCCCACAGATATAATATCAGCTGTTTGAGAAGGCACCAGCGCTCCTGTGACAGCACTGTGCTTGGTATCACGCTCAGCCTCATTAATTTCAATGGGGCTGAGTGTGAAACCAAGCACAGCTGCTATACAATGGATGGCCGTGTGGTTGGTAAGCTGCGAGAAGGCCACAACACTCACAGGAGCGCCAGTGCCTTCTCAAACAGCTGATCGACAGGGGTCCCAGGTGTCAGACACTCACTAATCAGATACTGATGACCTATACAGTGGAGAGGTCATCAGTATCAAAATCCCAGAAAACAACTTTAAAGGAATGTCACCATATTATATCTGTGGTTTAAAAATGGTACACTAAAGATGTCCAGCCGAGAAGAAAGGATTCAAAACAACGAAAGACTGTAAGTCCCAATATAGACAATGGCCCTGATTTATCATACCTCTGATAAATGTAGCATGAAGTACTCCAAGCAAAACTGACTCAATGTTTCCCCTCATGATAAATTCCCCCCAATGTCTTTAGCTTGCATAGAGAGAATAAACTACGGTATTCACTTTTCTCATCCGTCTCATTGGGGGACACAGGCATTGAACATGGGTATAGCTGTTGCCGCTAGGAGGCGGACACTGCGTTGCAGGTCTGCTGATTTTACAAATTTTGTCTCTCTTTTTTTCTAGCGGGAAGCTTCAGGCAGTCCGGGTAAAAAAACCCTGCTCGTTCCTGCTCTCCAGAAGAAAAGGAGGACCAGAGGTTCCCGTAAAAACCTCCGTCTCCTGCCAGCAATCGCATCACCACTGCCGGACCAACGAAAGTCCCCTCTGTTCCGGTGTAGCGTCCCTCACCAAGGGGCCGCTCACCGAATGTGGTGATCCAGCTGGAGCCAGGGGGGCAAAAGACTTCGAGGCAGTCCTCTGACCGGTCCGACTCTGGGGATCATGGGGTGCGTGCCCATCACGGCCATCCAACAAAACAGGCCAGAACCCCCCCCCCCCCAAAGGGTGTCTGTGTCTCCCGTTTCCTCGGCCTCTCCTCCTCCTACTAGAGAGTCTCACTCCGACGTTTCCTCAGCTGTAGAGGCATGTTCTTAGGAGAGAATGTTGTCTCATCGGAGGGTCAGTCGCCCAAACTATCCACCAT